>NW_028172020.1:0-10000 GCF_963971535.1 Notolepis coatsorum
TAACATTAGCCAGTTGGTCAATTCAATTGATGTCTCGACTTCTCTGTTTGTTGATAACTGTGACGCGGCTATCGCCTTCCGTAGTAGCGAACCAAAGATAGTCTCTGCTGTGTGCAGTGCTGACAGAAGTGGATGAGAGGAAATTATATGAATGAATCGGTTTTGACCGATGCAAAGACGCTAACAAGAGATGCCTCTCGAGTTCAACCTGAATTGTAGCCGATGCGCATTATTCCCACCGATGCACTCGCATCTTGAACGTTTATGCCGGTGCACCGATGCAAATCTGTGAATCTTAACATCACTAGTGTACAGTTTGTGTGTGCACTGGCAGACTCAGGGGGGGGGGGGGGGGCAGGGGGGTGCGGCCGCACCCCTGGTGCCCCCACGGTCGAAAAACGCGCGCTTAAGTGCCCTTTTGAGTGAAAGAAATTAGAGGATGTGCCCTATTGGTGCCCCACGGTTGAAAAACGCACGCTAAAGTGCCCTTTTGAGTGAAAGAAATTAGAGGATGTGCCCTATTGGTGCCCCCACGGTTGAAAAAAACGCACGCTTAAGTGCCCTTTTGAGTGAAAGAAATTAGAGGATGTGCCCTATTGGTGCCCCCATGGTTGAAAAATGCACGCTAAAGTGCCCTTTTGAGTGGCGAAAATTTTTAAGGTGTGTCCTATTGGTGCCTCTTCCAATGGTCTAAACTTGACCATGTGCCCCACGGTTAAATAATATCACGCAAAAGTGCCCTTTTGAGTGAAAGAAATTAGAGGACGTACCCTATTGGTGCCCCTCTAATGGTTAAACGTGACCATGTGCCCCCACAGTTGAAAACATTGCGCTAAAATGCCCTTTTTGAGTGTTGAAAATGAGAGGACGTGCCCATTGGTGCCCTTCCAATGGTCTAAACTTGACCATGTGCCCCACGGCGAGGTAAGATGGAGCAACTTCAAACAGAGACCACTGGAAGAGGCTTTCAGGAGGGCAGACGTAGAAGGCCAAGCCAAAAGAGAACAGGAACGACAAAGAAACAGGGAGCTAATGACAAGACTGGTAGACATCACATTGTATTTTGCACGGCAAGATGGGGCGTTCAGGGGTCATGATGAAAGTGGTACATCTTTGAACAAAGGGAATTTCCTTGAACTTGTACAGCTACTTGCAAAATATGACTCCACCATCAAAATGCACCTTGATAAAATAAATCACATCCAGTCTCAACAGAAAAAACCACAGACATCACTGTTGTCCTACAAGACACAGAATGACATAATCAGTGCCCTTGCCACCTATGTCAGAAGAGTAATTCTCAAAGAAATGGAAGATTCCAAAATATTCTCCATTCTCTTGGATGAGACAACTGATGTTTCTCATGTCGAACAAGTGTCCTTTATTGTTCGCTTTGTCCATCAGATAGAAATCAAGGTGAGATGGTTTCGGTGTGGGTTAGGAGAGGAGATCCCAAATGCAGGTAACCCAAGCAGAGAGAGAAGAGACTGAGACGACGTACTGAAGTGAACAGGCTTTTACTAAGCAGTCAGCAAGCAACAATGATTATAAGCGGTATCAAAAGTTACTAAACAAAAGCGAACTGCAAACCCGAAAACAATACTCAGCAATGCTGGAAAAATAAGAACTTAAGAGAGGAACAGACTCACGGGGAATACGGTGACAAAGGTGAGTAAGTGACCGAAACCAACTGTGATAACAATACACTGAAACAGGGCAATGGTGCGACAATCAATGTGGGGAACGAGCAGGTCTATATGCTACCCTGTGATTACTAACAAGTGCCAGCTGGTAACAGGCCTGCATGGCCAAGGCTGAGGAACACAGGATAGTAAAACAACTCACATCATTGATAAAAACAAGTGTAAAGGAATATCTAAAAGAAACAATCCTTAAGGAACATAAGTAAAGATGTTAACACCAATAAAAAACAAGTGCAAAGGGAAAGCCTTAAAGGGACACATGTAAAGTATTAACACTTAGCAAATACATATGTAAAATAGTTAACACCAATAAAAACATGTGAAAAGGGATAAGCCTTAAAGGGGCACATGTAGATATTTAACACTTAGCGAATACATATGAAAAAGAGATGAACCTTTAAGGAACATGAAACGATAAACCTTTTTAAAAACACAAGCTAAAACGCACCACACAACATGAACAGAGAACACAACAAAGCATTAAAGGAGTCCTGCAAACCTAGACTAAAATGCCATAGAGAGTCCATGATCTGGAGTTGCTGCGTTTGGCCACCAGAGGGCGGCAGAAAAACACTGTTCACATTGTTCGAGCATGATCCCTGGCTGGGACCATGACACAAGGAGAGATTTTTACAAGTTTGTGATGTGAGTGGAACAACAGCAAAAGAATTGGAGAATGTTGTGATGACATTCCTTGAGGAGAATGGATTAAAAGTGGAAGACTTCAGGGGCCAAGGCTATGATGGAGCCGCAAATATGAGCGGAAGCTACAACGGTCTGCAGTCGCGAATTCAGAGCCACAATGAGAACGCTTTATACATGCACTGCCATGCCCACTGTCTCAACCTGGTCTTGGTGGAGAGTGCCAAATCAAGCCAGCATTTTGTTCGGTTTTTCAATTTAGTTGAAAATCTGTACACTTTCATATCCAGATCTCCAAAACGCCACGCTGTGTTTGTGAAAATGCAACAGACCATGTACCCTGGCCAAAGACTCTGTGAACTGAAAAGGCTGTCTGACACATGGTGGGCGTGTAGAGAAGATGCTCTGAGATCCCTGAAGAAGGTCCTTTCTGCTGTGGTGAAGCTGCTTCAGAACATGGCTGACAGTGATCCACCAGACTCTGCAGCAGGTGATGCCCGGATGCTCTTGCGTAGCATAGATTTAGAATTGATGCTATGCATGGAGATTGCCACACCTGTCTTTAATGAGACTGCCATCGCATCTGCTTCACTTCAGAGAAAATACCTTGACTTGTCAGCATCATACACCATTGTGGAGGGAGTCATACAAAGAGTGAAAGCAATGAGGAAGGATGAGGAGTTCAAGGTCCTTTTCTCAAAAGCAAAAGGGCAAGCAGAGGCAGCAGGCATTGAGGTGCCAGAAGAAATACCTGGACAAACAAGACGCAGGAAGGTACCTCAAAGGTACAGGTATAGCTCTCAATCTGCTACGGAGGACTACCAAGTCCAAGAATTGGAGGAGCACTACCCGGGAAAGGTGTTCTTTACCTTTCTTGACATACTCTCCCATGAGCTACACCAAAGATTCACACCTACTGGGTCAATCCTATCAGGTCATCACTGCCTTACCATCTCAAGTCACTGGAAGGGCATGACAAACGACACAGCTGCTGTATCTGTCAGAGATGTGTGCCAGTTTTATGATGTTGTAGAGGAAGAGAATGTTGTCACAGAACTCAAGGTATTCCACTCTTCATATGCTCTCCCCTCCAACAATGTCAAAGCTGCACTTAAGTGCCTTAAAGACAATTATTTGGAATCTGTTTTCCCAAATATAACCATGCTCCTCAAAACATATGCTACAATACCAGTGACAACTGCTTCAGTAGAGCGATCATTCTCTAAACTGAAGCTGATCAAAACCCAGCTCAGAAACCGATGTGGGGAAAAAAGGCTCTCTGATCTTATGCTGCTTTCAATTGAGAGGGATATCCCAATTGATCATAATGAGGTCATTGACATATATAAACAGAGGACCAAAAGATGAATTCTGCTATGACTCCCCCACCCACCATCTCCCTTCCATTGCAGCAATGGAGAGCCAGCACATACAAATCTGTCCATGAAAATAACCAACATATTTTCATTAGAGGTGATAGAGGAGAGGACAGAGGATGGCAGGAGGGAGGAGTCAAGTGGTACAATATAGTAAGTTTAATGGAGAGAATGGGGAAGATAGAGAGGGGAGGGAGAGAAAGAGAGGGAGAGAAGGAGAGGACAGAAGGAGAGGACAGGATGAGAGAAGGAGAGTAAAGGACAGGAGGAGAGAAGGAGAGGAGAGGACATAAGGAGAGAAGGAGTGGACAGGAGGAGAGAAGGGGAGTACAGGAGGAGAGAAGGGGAGTATAGGAGGAGAGAAGGGGAGTACAGGAGGAGAGTAGGGGAGTATAGGAGGAGAGAACTGGAGGAGAGGACAGGAGGAGAGAATGAGAGGAGAGGGGGAGTACAGGAGGAGAGAAGGGGAGGAGAGAGAAAGGAAGAAGCTCAACGGCACTCGAATTAACTTTAACTGTTAAACTGTTTTATGAAATAAAAATGTTAAAGGTGTATTGTTCCCTGTGTGTTTTTATCATAGAGGTGTGGTTATACTTTTAATCTGGATTGTCTATGTTATTCTAATGTTAATCTTAATCAAGGATGAAGACTATGATGCATCATAGCTCTTTGCTTACTGATGGGGTCCTGTTACAAAGATGAAAACAGGAATGTCCAGTCGTTGTTTTTCTTTTGAATCAATTCTTAATTTCTAATAACTAATTTCTATTAGTTACAATTTCTAGTTCAGTTCAGTTATTTTCGTTCAGTTCAGTTCAGAATCCTTTTACATTCTGTGTGCTTGACGAGCCGCACCAAACATATCACGGCTGTTTCCAATACAGCAATCAATTCGGTCACATGCGATTCAGCACGGCTGCAGTGGTAGACACTGCGTTGGCAGGAGCTGTCCACTCTTGAGTGGTGCTGAAAGACAAATGTGTTATTTTGTGGCAAACACGCAGTGCACTTTCAATGTCATTAAAGCAAATAAAAACAAATAAAACTAAAATGTTATCACCAATTAAACTATGTGTGTGTATTATATTTTACTTTATGAGTCTGTAATGAAAGTGTATATTATCTATATAATAGTTGCAACAAACTCCGGCCCGATGAACACTGTTCATCAATTAATCTCAAGGTTAACTGTATTGGCCGTCTGATTATTTTTCTTCCTGGCAACTGTATTGAGCAACTTCTAGTTTTGCCATCACGACCTGGGAATACTTCATGTATCCTACCCATTCTCCAGAGTTGTCTTGGCAACATGTGTTCGTTCACTAGTACCACATCGCCTTCCTTCAATGGTGTTGTTTTCTTTGTGGAGGATGCGTGAGCAGATCTTAATTCCATCAGGTATTCACTTCTCCACCGATTCCAGTATCCATTGACGAGACGTTCTCTGTACCGCCATCTCTTGTTCATGTCCTTTCGAGTTCCTTGTTGTATGTTTGACTCTTTTACCGTCTGTGGTGGTAGTGTCGTCAGTCGGTTTCCTACCAGGAAGTGAGCTGGGGTAAGAGGTGCCACCTCGCTTTCGTGGTCCACATAAGTGAGCGGTCTTGAATTTATCACAGCCTCCACTTCAGCCAGAAAGGTCTGCAGTTCCTCGAAGCTCAGAAATGCCTTTCCCACGATTCTTTTGAGGCTGGTCTTGACTGAACGCACCATACGCTCCCATATACCTCCCCACCATGCAGCTCTTTCCACAATAAACCTCCAGGTTATCCGTTTTTCTGCAAAGAAGTCCTTCACTTGTTTGGATTTCATTGACTTCCATATTTCGTTCAAGTCCTGTGATGCCCTTTTAAATGTCTGTGCATTGTCTGAATAAATTGTTGAGCAAATGCCTCTTCTTGCAATAAACCTTCTGAAGGCCAGAAGAAAGTTTGGTGTTGTCAAGTCTGACACTAATTCTAAGTGAACAGCTCTGGTCACTGCGCACGTGAATAAAGCAATGTAGGCCTTTTTGTGGTTAGGTCTGACGTACAACGGCCCTGCGAAGTCGACTCCAGTCACTTCAAATGGGGCGGCTTCAGTTGTCCTGTCCATAGGTAAAGGTGCTGTTATTTCCTGACTGGCCTTGGTTGTAAACCTTTTGCAAATGAGACATCGGTTTAGAATCCGTTGAGTTGCTTGTCGTCCTCTTAGGATCCAGAAACGCTCGCGTAGCTGTGTTAAGGTGTTCTGAAGTCCATTATGCATTACCTCTTCATGCGCATGTTTTATTTCCAGTTCTGTAAATACGTCATGCGCGGGTAGAATGAGCGGGTGCTTTTGTCCATATCTGAGGCTCGATTTTTGCAATCTACCTCCAACTCGCATTACTCCATTATCCAAGAATGGGTTTAGATCTTTAATTTTCGAGTTATTGTGAATATCCGTTCCCCTTTGCAGTTCCTTCATTTCTTGTGAGAAAGCTCTTTTTTGCGTTTCAGCAATCCAGTATAACTCTGCTGTGTTCATTTCCACTGCCGTTAGTGGCCCTTGGCGTTTACTTTTATTGCGCGAGTTATGCACAAATCGGTTTACCCATGCAGTAATTCTGAGAACTGTAGTTAGCCTACTGTAATTTTCAAGCGGAATAATTGCAGTTTCTTTTAGGTACGTTTTTGTTTCGGTCACAACGTGGTACTGTTTGACAGTCTCCTCAATGGGCTCTTGTAGGCTATGCCCATTGGTCTCCTTTTCAATTTGATGGGGGTCCGCGTCACTTAGCCATTGTGGTCCATTCCACCATAAGCTCTGAGTCTTTAAGTTTTCCGCGGATATTCCTCGCGTGCCTAGATTGGCTGGATTATCTTTACCAGGACAGTGTCGCCAATCTTCTGGCTCGGAAAGCTTTTGGATTTCAACTATCCTGTTTGCAACGAATGGTTTTCACTGGTTGGCGAAGTCTGTTGAGTCTGTCCAAAGGTAAGCTTTTATCGGTGTGTCTCTGGTGTCCAATATATATTTACAAAGTCTCGTTCCTATTAGAGCCGCTAATAACTCCAGTCTTGGTAGCGTCACCTTCTTCAAAGGGGCTACCTTCGTTTTGGTGCATATTAACGTGCAGGTGCTTTCATCGTTCCCAACCCTGCGTAAATAGCCTACGGCGCAGTACGCGGTTTCACTGGCATCGCAGAATACGTGGAGTTGTCGCTCTGTGATTGAACTCGGGGTTCCAGTGTCGTAGGGTCTGGGAATGACCATAGTCTTGACAGTTTGTAACTCTCCATACCATTCTTTCCATTTTGAATTTAAATCGGTGGGCAAGTCTTCATCCGACTCTAGGCCTCGTTCCCATGTTTCCTGGAATAGTCGCTTGGCCCTCACCGTGAATGGTGACAGGAACCCGATAGGGTCGAATAGCCTGGCGGCTGTTTGCAGGACTGTCCTCTTTGTGTATTTTGTATTCTTTGATTCTCGTAGAATACTTGTCAGATCAAACATGAAATCGTCCGATGTCATTCTCCACGTCATTCCCAGAACCTTGACTGGGGCATTCTGGTCCAATTTCGTTTCCTGTAGTTTGTTCTGTAGTTCAGGCGAATTAGTTTTACATTTACACATCTTCATCGCGGCCTTGTCCATGATTATTTTGGATTCTTTATACAACTTGTATGCATCTTTTACTGTATCCGATCCATTTATGAAATCATCCACATAAAGAGTTTCTCTTAATGATTTTACCGTAGAGGGGTATGTTGACTCCAATCCCTCCAGATGATGTCTGATAGTTGCTGACATCAGGAATGGGCTGGCAGTCGCGCCAAATGGAACCCTTGTCATCCTCATTATGCATTCATTATGTTCGTTTTCATTCTCTGTATGAGGTGTCTTGTCTGTCCACAGGAACCTCAGTGCGTCTCGATCTGTCGGGTTTATTGAGATTTGTAGGAAGGCAATGTCCGACATGAAAGCAATTTTGTGTTGCCTGAATTTCAATAGAACACTCAATAAATCAGGGTTAAAATTGGGCCCAGTTAATAGACAGTCATTAAGTGATTGACTATTTCCATCATGTGACGATGCATCGAATACAATCCTGACTTTCGTCGTTGCGCGTTCCTCCTTCACAATAGCATGATGTGGCATGTAGTACAATGGGTTACCGGTAGTATTGGTTTTGACTGGTTCAATGATTTTCTTCTCCAAGTAGTCATCGATCACCTCATTGTATCTTGTGAAGAGTTTACCATCATGTTTGAATCTTCTCATCAGACGTTGAAACCTGTTCTCTGCAATTCTGTAGTTCGATGACAGTTTCAAAGTATCTGTGCGCCATGGTAGTTGCACTTCATAACGTTCTCCGTTGTGCGTAATGGTTTCTTTGAATTGTTTCAGGGCAATTTCATCATTGGCGCTCAACTTAGTTTCTGCTTCAGGGTTGATTCCCAGGGATTCTAGCTCCCAGAATAAGCACAACTGTTCAGACAGTATTTTATTATCTACATTGACATGCATCACTCCAACGTTGGTTATGGTGCTGACGTGCATTGTAGTTACCGTGCCTTGAATGAGCCATCCGAAGCTGCTCTCAGCTGCCACTAGTCCATCTTGTAGTCTTTCAATCTTTCCAGAGACCACTTTCCAATAGTAGTTGGATCCGATTAATATTTCCACATCTTGATTTTCCATTCCGTGGACCTTTACGTTGGCCAACAGCATTCCTTTTCCTTCCATCTCCGTGCGTAATGGCTCTCCGGGTACACTCATTAGTGACGTGCACACTTGTGGTGATTCCAGTAATTCAATTTCGATTGTTTGGCCATTTCTCACATCGGATAATTTTGCCCGTACTTTATTGCAATGCACTCGTTTTGGTTGTAGGCAACCAAACGTGTGTAATTGTATTACCTCGGAGCCTATTACCGGTAGATTTAGTTTGCGTGACAATTCTGTTTTTATAAAGCTACGTTGACTCCCACCGTCCAACAGGCATCTGGTCAATTTACTCCTGGTTGCGTTTTGAGTAACCAACCACATTGTTGCTGTTTGGAGTAAAACATTGCTGTTATGGCCCGAATTATATCCGACGGTAGTATCAGTTTGTAGGTTTGTAGGTTGTTGCGCTACGCGCAGTCTTGGTTCATAGGGGCACCTATCGTGGGGCTGAGCGCATACTACTTTGTGGTGTCGCCGGCCACACTTCTCGCATGAAACCTGCGCCTTACAAGTTCTGGCCATATGTCCTGTCCCCAAACACACAAAACAACGATCTTGTTTTTTAAGGAATTCTCTTCTCTGTTCGACTGTATTTTCCGTGCAGTGTTTGGAGATATGGTTGGCTTTGTTGCAAAATATGCCGTTCTGTGGCGCTCCCGTATATAATGCAGCGGTAGACGCTCTATAGGCTGCGGTAGGCCTATGTCTTTGCTCATAATTTGGTTTGTCAATTTGTGGGTTCAGATCAATCAAGTTTGCCGTTCTTTCTCGGCTTTCAACTTCTCTTTTCAGTAATTTCATTAAGCCCTCTACTTCCAACATGTCGTCTTCCTCTCTTTGGCGGCTGAACGCGAGCGTTATGCTCTCTGGCACCATTTTCATTAGGATAGGGCAGAGTAGGCTACCATACATTTCAGAGACGACTTTAAGCGCTGACAGACTTCTGACTTGTATTTCGATCTCATCATATAGTTTTCGTAGGGAGACTGTGTCGTTTGCACGTTTAACCGGGGTCAAGTTTAATAACTTATTCATATGGGCATTGATTAAAAGATCCTTTCGGCCAAATCTGTTTTCCAACATTTTAATCGCAGCATCATAATTTTCATTGGTTAATGCGAGACCCGTGATTGCGTTTGCATCCCTTCCCGTGAGATAGGACTTCAGATAATTAAACTTGTCAGCCTTGCTGAGGTCCGGGTTTCTATGAACTGCCATGTCGAACTGGCTCCAGAATGTTTGCCATAGGCTAATTTCTCCGTTGAATTTGTCAATGATCAGTCTCGGGAGTTTGACTGCAAAACCATATCCCTTGTTGGAGCCCACTGATGAACGGTCATCTTCTTTTCTTCTCATAGCCTTTTTCAGTTTGGTTTTGCGCACACATATATCCTCTTCATATCGTTGCACACCCTCAAGTTCATCTTCAAAATCCTCTTCCTCAATTCCGTCTTCAATTTCTGTGTTCAAGGCTTTCAATGCAATTTCTTTTTCCACAAGCATGTCCAATATTTCTTCATAATCCACGTCCACATCTTCTAATGACACTCTTGTCTTCTCATCTATCACATTGATTAACTTTGTTAT
>NW_028172020.1:15000-89568 GCF_963971535.1 Notolepis coatsorum
CAACTGGAAAGATGACCTATCCTCTCTAAACCCCTTATAAAAGACCAAAAGGGATTTCGTTTGGAGAATCAGTAACTCAATATGAGGAAATTAATATAAACTAATAACCAAGGCACCCCTCCAAAACACTAGAGTGAGCTCGGTCCACTTTGTTCCGTCTTGACCTACTTATTTAAGATGAAAGATAAAAGTTTCTGTCCATGATCTAGCATAACAACTTCACTCTGCTACATTCACCCCTACTGTTTTATGCCAGATTATGGACAGTGTTCCCCTCAATTAACTCAACAGCGCAAGTACAAACCAAAGAAATAGAAAATAAAATAAAAAATGATCACAATGAGTCAACGCGTCACATGTAACTCGGTGTATTCCCTTAATTCCAAACCTAGAAAATAGGTTGACCAGCTCAAAAGCTATCCGATGAAGGATCAGGAAAAATAAAGGGTAGTTCTGTATCGTTAGTGGCTTAGCTTGGCTTCGCCTTCTGCACTATCTCGCGTACGTGCACGCGTACTGAATAAACCACAAATGTACCTCTAATACCAGTATTAGTCTGACCACACCCCTCATCAGCTTACCTTCATAAGCAGGTGTGTGGTCACCTGCTCTCCTCCTTCTCGCTTTCACCACAAGGAAGAGGTGCCTCGGTAGATCCCCACACTTGACACCATGATGGAAGAAATTGGATTAGGAACAGCTTGGGAAACAAGGATACGTTGACATCATATCTTTATTTTCTCTCTCACTATTTTCGAGAAAATACGGCGATATTGTCTTCGTACTGGAGTGTCTAGAAGATGATGATCATTCTACAAACCCTCCACCGGTTTTCGTATTGGGAGCACGCCGCTGCATGCTTCTCAACTGCAGTTCCTTGCTGTGTTTGTTGGGGTGAAACCTGTCAGGCCGCAGCTGAACTGTCGGACATGCCGCTGTTGTGAGGAGCGGTGCGTTCCAGGTTGGGTGAGTAGTGTTTGCTGGCGGGCTCCACTTGTCTGTTAGTGCTATGGGGGCTACTAGACAAAGTTTATGGAAACCGGCCCCAGGCTAGGGTCCTTTGTTTAGCCGTCTAGGCGACAGAAGGCCTTGGTCTGGCGACCATTATAGTTTTAACTAGTGGGCCGCGACCATTGACACTGGTGATCCCTGTGTGTTCTGGACGAGTGGATTCTCTCTGTCACCGTGTTAAGACCCCATCTTTCATATCCAAATGAGAGTATTCCTTCACGAGGGGATATGTGCATGTAATGTGCGATAGCGGCAGATTCATGTTCAAAGTCAGCTATACAGGCCAGTTGGTACTGTGCTGATTCCGCCGGACGTGTTAATGTCACCGTTGTGAAGCGGTGTTGACGTCTTGTTTTCTCTTTTCTCTTAAAAAGTGAGGAGGGTTCAGAACGGCGGCCTGTCTGGGTGAGTGTTATGTCATTGTTTACATGTTCATAGCTTACGGTTAGCCGGTCGGTGGCCTGGCGCGGGGTAGCTTGGCTTCTCGCGCGCCGCCGGGAGCTCGCTCCTGATCGCGTGCGTCGTAGATCGGCGTCTCGCGAGCGGAAGCGATAGCACCCGAACGGTTGGAGCAGCCGTTAGCTTGATGCTATTCTGTTGAACGTGCTTTGATTTTTAACATGTTTTACACTCTTGACCACGACGTCATCCTTGACAGGGGATGTTCGTCAACCCTGCCTGAGCCTAGACGGGGATTGCGTCAACAAAGAGGGCTGTGTTCTACGGTGGCTTATGACTGCACTTCGCTGATCTGCGTTCCGGGCAGGTACGGGGTTGGCCAGACCCTCATAACACGTCTTCTGGTTTTACCTTGCTAAATGTATTGTGAATGACGGTGTTTTTTCCCAAAACGTGTGTTGTTGCAATGCATTTGAGATACGTTGCGGGTTGTGTGTGAGCTGTTTTTGTCACTGGCAGTAGCTTCTCCGTGCAGGTCGTGATGTATTGATCTGGTTGTTGTGTGAGAAACATCATGGTGTTTATGTGTACCGTGTACTCACTACTAAGGCAACTAACCTATGAAGCTATGCTTGGTGACGAGTGAGTAAAAGAATGTTCTTTCTCAGACTGTAATGACAATGGACAGTGAGTTCACACATTAACAGGTTTTCCTGTTTTAACTGGCCGTATTGAGGGTGAAATAGGAGGATTGTGTTTTTCCCCCCCCGGTTCCCTGGGGACTTTATCACCTCCTATCAGACATGTTGTGCATTAATTGTGTCTTTTGTGTGGTAGGGATACGATGTAACTCTCAGCTTGATTGCTGAGGTTGTGCTAAATCTGCTGGAGAAACTTATTTCCTAAAGGGAAATTGGTTTGGTTGCTGTCGTGTGCTTAGCAAGGCCTGTGGTCGATACTAATCAAGAATGATGTATTCTCTCATTGTGATGATGATGGGTTGTGTGTGTCATGTGACCTACAACTGGGTTGTACTGGCCACAGAAGCACATGTGTATGTTGGACCGGGGTTCTTAGAGCCCTCTCTTTTCTGTGTTTTTCCTTAGTAAAAATCAGATAGCAGGTTAGCTCGTGCGCTGTGTGGAGCTGTGAAACGCTTCATAGAGCTGACTATGACTGTGTCATATTCTCTTTTTGTCGTTACGTCGTATCATGGGTGTGGGGTCGTAAAGGGGTGAACTGGTAACCTTTCCTCTCCCCATTGTTCTGTCGGTCAGGGGTACACCCCCTGTCCTTCAAGGTTCCCGTCACGTGGCGGTTCGGCACGTTACGGGGGGGGGGGGGGGGGGGGGGAGGGAGTTCCTGGTCCCACGGCCTGGTATATTGGGCGTGTGCACCGCAGGAATTCCCCCGCCATAGAGTACGTCACCGTGCGCGTCTCTGTTGGTAGGACTTCCGTGTGCTGTTCAGGTCCATGTGATGGATCTGTTTTCAGGGGGGGTGGTCAGGGCTCCTCCTCACCAAGCGCCTACTCAGGCCTTCTGTGAGTTCGGACTCCTTCTTCCATGTGATCCATGTGAGGAAGCCTCCATCAGAGTACAGAGCCTTCCTCCTCAGATTGTCAAAGTGAGTGGACCCTCTAGAAGGGTCCTTTTCTATTGTATGTATATTCGATTCAATTCGTTTATTGAGTGTGTATGGGTTCGGTGCCTCTTCCCCGGAGGCCCTAAAACCAGTTTTTTACATGGCTCAAGGTGCAATATATTCTTTTCAATCTGTACAGCTCGCGTGGGAAGTCTCTCTGGGGATCCCCGTTTCTTTCCTATGGGAGGGTGGTGGGATGTAAAAATGTGAACATTTTTTACCCCGGCTGTGTAGACTGGGATACATACTGTTGATGCTTCCTTCTTTCTATTCCAGAAGTGTTGGAGTTAGGGAGTGTCACACCCCTCTTGTCGTTCCCCTGGGCGCCTTGGGGATTCAATGACAGGTCTAAATAGCCTGTTCATTGATGGGGGTGTGTCCCGACGCACGTATAGTGCTAGCTCGCTGTAAACAGGCGATTGACTGGCACGCCTTAGTTGCTTGTGGTTGAAACAGCGTTTTTATAAAGCAACTGAGATGGGGGTTTTTCCTCTTCCGGCGACCACATCCCATGACCTGGGTGGGTTGTCGACGGATCCTCGTTCATGTCTGGGGGATGATGACGGGATGGATCTGAACATATGTAGTGGGGTCTCACGCCCTTGGGGTGGGCCACCAGGCGCGGTTCGTCCCGACGTCTGGGTGGCGCCTTCTTTTCATGTTAAGATCAACACGCATATCTGCCCTTCTCCTGGGGCATGTCGGCGTGGTTAGGGCACGGGACTGGTTCTGGTCACGCTGGTCCAGATCAGTTGAACCCGTTGTCCGCCGGGGATGCAGATCTGCTGTTCTGGTACCCTGAGGGACTTGGGTTTTTTTTCAGGGGGAAAAATGCCAGGTCGGTCTGGGTGTCACAGGGTTAAGCGCTATGGAGACCCTGGTTGGGTATGTTTTTACTCAGCACTGTCGTCATGGCTTACAGCCATGCCATTCTGTACGCGCTCGATCTCGTCGGATCTCGGCCGCTACACAGGTTGGTCCTGGTTAGTACTTGGTTGGGAGACCGCCGGGGAATACCAGGTACGGTGTGCTTAGGGGCTGGTTCTCCATTGTTTTTCGCTCCTCTCTCACGCATGGCGAAGAGGGGCCTGTGGGGGTGGTTTTTTGACCTCCTCTGGTGACCCTGTGCTTCCCGTACCGCCAGGCCCGGTCCGAAGTGATGTTTGCGACCCGTAGGCCTGGGTTAACCCTTTTTGGAAACTGAAACACTTGTACTGCGGTATAGCCGGTGTATACCCGCAGGTGTGTTTTGGAGTTTTTTCTTGAGGGGTTATAGGAACAACCACCGCATTGGGTAACACCGAGGTGGTTGATTCCCTGGTGTGTTGGAGCAGTGTCAACTCCCGGGTTCACCGGTTGAGGGTGCCCCTGCACGTTCATGACGTCTGCCAATCGTGTCAGCCTTCTCTGCCTCGACCCCTCTGGGTGGGGGTTGTTAAATGGAGGCTTGGTCATGCAACACCGCCAGCTTACGCTCCTTCCGCCGGGGCGGCTGTGTTCAGCTGTCCCCTCTGGCGCCTGTCTCGTCCGCAGTCTCCAGGCTAGGGTTAACAGCCTGTTGCCTGGTTTTTCCCCGGTGCGCTGCCTGCTTCCGTTGGTTAACCTTTTTTGTGTGCTTACGGCCATGCTGACTGCCTATTCTGCAGGGTCAGTGTGCCAGGCGGTGTACTATTGGGGGGACGGGGCCCGCTCGGCTTACTGGCCTGGTTGGTTCCGCCTGGGAATACCAGGTGCAGTAACTGAGGGGCCTTTGTCCGAATACGCTGGCGATGTGGGGGGCGGGGCACTACGTGCCCACCTGGTGGGGTCTTGATGCTGGCATCATGGACTTCTCCGGGCCCCCATTCCAGGGAGTCCAGTCCTTTTGGTGGGTCTGGGTCTTCCTTCGTGCTCCGCTGCTACGGCCTTGCCACGGGGTTGGGTTTGCCCTTGACCCCGTGATTCTGGGGGCAGTAACGAGGTTGTTCCTCCGTTCGTTCCCGGGTGGCATGCGGGTTGTGCGTGTGTGTAGTCGTGGGTCAAGCCACGGTCTGCTCACCCTGTGCGTTGAGTTGCTTGAGTGCCTCTTCGCACGGTCGGGTCCGTCGCCCTCCCGTGACGTCCCTAATAGGGGGGCTACCCTCCATTAGGGGGGGTCGGGGGGGCTCGGCCCTCCCTGTTCTGATGGTTTTGGGGGGCTGTCAGCGGGGTGTATTTGTCAGCCAAGTGGCTCCGCTTGGCCTCCCTTGTGCAGAAGGCGAAGCCAAGCTAAGCCACTAACGATACAGAACGTTAGGTTATGACTATAACCAAGTTCTGTTAGTTAGGGGCGATGCTTGGCTTCGGACGGCCGCTGCAGCCCTTGACCTCACCTTGTGGTGAAAGCTTGGGAAGGAGGAGAGCAGGTGACCACACACCTGCTTATGAAGGTAAGCTGATGAGGGGTGTGGTCAGACTAATACTGGTATTAGAGGTACATTTGTGGTTTATTCAGTACGCGTGCACGTACGCGAGATAGTGCAGAAGGCGAAGCCAAGCATCGCCCCTAACTAACAGAACTTGGTTATAGTCATAACCTAACGCTAATCCCTCATCTAACCATAGTAAAAAACATGCCATGTACATATTTATACCATGGAATACACCAAAATTACTAAATCATGTCTAATGCAATAGACAACCATAACTACCAGTATGACTCAAAGAAAATCAAACAGCAAAATCAAAGAAAGAAAATAAAAAAAATTAGTAATAAAAAGAATCACTAAAAAGAACAAAAAAAAATTGTGTCATCTTTTAAGATGACAGCAGAGCCCTGACTCTTTGTACAGCCATCGTCTGAATGAGCCTGTTAACTGGCCTGATGAACCTCCCCAGCCTAGTGTAAACCCCTTGAGGTACCCCAACTACACTCGGTATGACAGTGACAATGGCCGATTCGGGTTCACACACTGGTACAAGTAAGGATGAACTACAAGGAGCCTCCTCCGGAGCCATCATGTCCTCAGTGCCTGATTCCACAGTTGTCGTGTCTGACGACTGATCACTATCCTGATAAACAATTACAGAGTATGACTCCTCTGATTCAACATCTGCATCTGGTCCCTCCATCCAAAAGTGGCGTGGTTTCTTCAGTTTACACTCCTGCTCCCCACCATTATGTGTCTCAAGTGTAATTCTATGATGTTGATCACTACTCATACTTCCCACCTGCACCTCTGCTGGCTCTGATATACCCGTCCCTGTCATGGTATCTACTACCCCCTCCACACTGGACTCAGGAAGATGAGCAACCCACCGGGCAGTTCTCAGCTCATCCTCATCAGAATCATCTGTCATTTCCTCACTCGAACAGTGCCAGGAATAGACACCTCAATCTCTGGCTCGTCCCATGACGGCAGAGGCAGGAAATTGACGGGCATAATCAAGTTCCTATGAACAGTCTTAATCCTCCCTGTGACAGGATGACGGATACTGTATATGTTCAGCACACTGTTTTTACACACTACAGTATAGACAGCACTCTCCCAGCGGTCAGCTAGCTTTTTCTTGCCTCGCTCCCCCTTATTTGCCAGTAAGACCCGATCCCCCTTCTCTACCGAATGTCCCTTTAACTGTCTGTTATACACCTCAGCTTGCCTGGTCTGTTGCTTCTCAGCATGCTTTTGAGCAAGTGCCATTGCTTCCCTCAGATCCTTTCCCAGTGACTGGACATACTTATCCACATCCACCGTATCTCCATCCAAAAGGACACTCTCAAACATGACATCGACAGGTAATCTTGGGGTGCGGCCAAACATCAAAAAGAAGGGTGGGAGCCCTGTGGTCTCATGCACCGTGCAATTATAAGCAAACGTCAATGTGTTCAACATCTGAGGCCATTTCACCTTGGAACGAGGTGGCAAAGCACGGATCATATTACCTAAAGTGCGGTTTAGACGTTCTGCCTGTCCATTTCCCATAGGATGGTATGGCGTGGTATGGGATTTTTCAACCCCTGCCATCTGAAGCATTTCTGCTATGAGTGCACTCTCAAAATTGGCCCCTCTGTCGCTATGAATGCAGGCTGCAAAACCATAGACAGAAAAAAAATTATTCCAGAGCACTCTGGCCACTGTCTTGGCAGATTGATTGGAACACGGGTAAGCACATGCTAGTTTGGTAAAATGGTCAGTTATAACAAGCACATCAATGGACTTATTATTAGCATCCTCAGCCGACCAAAAGTCAATACACACCAACTCCAGTGGTGCAGTGGTGACTATAGATACCAGCGGAGCTCTTGCCTCAGGCTCCGGTGCTTTGCTCAGTACACATCTCTTACAATGACTCACATATTCTTTGACATCCTTTTCCATGGAGTTCCAATAGAAACGTTGTCTAGTGAGCCACAATGTGCGCTGCTGGCCCTGGTGACCAGCCTCATCATGTACCCCTTTCAGCACCTGTCCTCTCAGAGCGCTCGGTACAACATACTGAAAGACCTTCTTCTTACTCACAGCGTGTTTTGAAACACGGTACAACACTCCTAATTTGTTTGTGAGTTTTCCCCACTGTCTCAGTGTGCGGTTTGTTTCTTTTGACTCATGAACTCTCTCTCTTCGAGATGGGCGGCGGCCTCTATCTACAAAGAATTTGACTCTACTAGTAACAGGGTCCTGGCACTGCTTGTCGTACAATTCCTCATGAGTGAGGACAGGCAATGGGCTCTGTCCCATGGACACCAACCTTTCTAACTGCTGCACATGAGAGACTGCTCTCATAGCTGCGCCATCCTCCCAACAGCGATGTGTGTGGAGTACAGCAGATACCTCTTCACGGGATATGCTCCCACTGTCACTACCCACCTCACCACTGGCCTTAAGGGAACTCTGGATGAACAACCCTAGGCCCTTCCTCCTCACCTCTGGTTCCTCACAGGTAAGACGGAACATGTTCTGCACGTCATCCACCTCCAAACCTTTAGCCTCCCTCAACAAGACATCATACGAGGTCCTTGTCAGCCTGTGCATCACCCTAGGCCGAGTAAAAGGCTCCCTGCTCAGTGCATCAGCTACTGTATTCTTAGGCCCAGGAATGTACTGAATGTCAAAATCAAAAGGTGCCAGCTTAGCTACCCATCTCTGCTCGCATGCATCAAGTTTTGGCTTTGTGAGGATGTACTTAAGTGGATTATTATCTGTCCACACCGTAAATCTATGTTCTCGCAGCCAATGGCTAAACTTGTCGTGTATAGCCCATTTCATGGCGAGAAACTCAAGCCTATGAGCTGGATATTTAGACTGAGCATGATTCAAAGATTTACTAGCAAAAGCTATGGGCCTGGCTGTGCCACACCCTTCCTGCACTTGTGAAAGCACAGCTCCCAGTCCACTAGTGGATGCATCTACAGACAATAGAAATGGCTGAGAAAAGTCAGGGTGAGCCAACAGAGCTTGTCCCACCAATGCGGCTTTTAACGCCTCAAAGGCCTCCCTACACTCCACAGTCCAGTCTGCTGCACTAAGCTTACGAAGGGGGGCAGCTCTCTTCCCTTTAACTTTGCCTCTCCGTGGCTTTTTCACACCCGTGGTCAGCTGAAACAGTGGTCTTGCAACTACAGAGCAGTTCTCAATGTAATGTTGATAATACACCACCATTCCTAAGAATGACCGGATCTTATTGGCAGACGGGGTGACACCATCCGACTCCATAATATCGCTCTCCGTCACACCCACTATAGCCTGCACCTTATCAGGGTCTGTGGCTATCCCTTCCCGAGAAACAATATGTCCCAAAAACTTCAGTGACTTTCTCAGAAACTGACACTTAGATGGAGACAACTTCAGGTTGTGTTCTCGTAAACGCTGAAATACCATCTCCAGCCTCTGCAAGCTCTCTTCTTCAGACTTGCCAAAGACCAGAAGGTCATCTAAGTAACAGAGAAGACTCAGTGAGTTCTGATCACAAAAGATTGTGAGCATCATTCTCATGAACGTAGCTGGACTGTTACCAAGCCCCTGGGGCATACGGTTATATTCATGTAAACCGAGAGGAGAGGAGAAAGCAGTGTATTTCTTATCATCCTCATGCAGTGGGACATTGTAATATCCGGATGTCAAATCCATAGAACTGAAAAAGGCATTGCCTCCCAACGCTGCAAGTACATCTGCTTGGTGAGGTAAGGGATGTGCATCTTTCACCGTGCGAGCATTTAACCACCTGAAATCTGTGCACAGTCTCAAGTCACCATTCTTTTTCCAACAAAGAACAAGTGGGGATCCATACTCGCTACTCGACTTCCTAATTATCTCCCTGTCCTCCATCTCGTTCAGAGTCTCTCTCAACTTTTGGTAATGGGCGGGGGAGAGCCTCCGGTAAGGTAACCGAAAGGGCCGATCGTCAGTCAGTCGGATACGATGACAGAAGCCACTAGCCTCACCACAATCCAACCGATGTCTAGAAAACACATCCTCATAGTTCTCAATTAGGTCAGTCAGTCTATCCTTCCAGACTGGTGAGACCTGACAGTCATCAACTGACAGGTTCTGGAGCCCTAGACTAGCCAGTCTATCATTCCCCCTAGCTACATTGTTGCTAGCACAACTCCTAGCTGTGAGACTGCCGTGAGAGCTGCCACTACTCACTCTACCGGCATTCTGGTGGACTGTCGTGTTCGTATCACTGTCAAAATCCTCTAATGCAATGCATGGATACACGTCAGCCACTTTTGCATTCCTTCTCAAGGTGATAGATTTGGTAGTCGGGTTTATAATCTTGACAGGAAGCCACCCATCCCCCCAGAGAGGTGTAACTACCCTGCCAACTAGTATGTTACGGTGCACACAACGAGAGGCGCTGGGCTCAACAATAACCGTACTTCCCATAGAAAGTTTTGTCCTGGGTGGGAGACGACCCCACACTACATGCTCACTCATAGGTTCAAGTGTCACGGCCTGTTTCAACTTGACTGTTCCCACTTTGTCAGGAATTTCCTCCCCCCTCCATCTCTCAAGGTTGGCCATGAACCTGATAAACTGACTGTTTTCATCCTGACATGGTGACTCAGCTTTTCCCAATATGCGCCAGTAGGCCCCAGTGGATTTGAACTGTCTGATTAAGGGCTTCATCACATTTGTGCCTATAATGAGCTCATCAACCTGACCCTCAACTATCAGGACTGGTACTATGTATTCAAAACCGTAAAGCTTAAGTTTCAGCTCACACGTTCCCACCGGACTAGTCTGTTTCCCACCACAACCCACAAGAACAACATTGGTAGTAGATATCAAGTCACCCGTTACTACTCCTGCCTCCCTCAGCCGAGGAACCACATCTGCACGCAGAGAAGTAGCCATGGATCCACTATCTAACATCCCCTGTAACTCAACCTTGTCTCCTGTTAATACCGTGGTGAAAAATAAACTGTCACTTTGGGATGTTCTGGTCACATTCTGCATAATTACTGTTTTGTCTTTGGGTGCTGCTTCACAAACGGACGTATATACAGACTGAATATCATCATTACAATTGGAGGAAAAACCATAGGGGCCTACATTGTCCTCCTTTGAATGGGGGCTGTCTAGTTTTCCTGAGGAGGACCAGTCTGTCTCTGACCAGGGGGCTGTCTATGAGTGGTCTGCCCACAATAGATACCGATATGCCCTGGACCGAGACACTTGAAGCACAGCCTGTGCATCCTACAGTGCGTCCTAGTGTTGTGCTCCAAACTGCCACAAACCTGACATTCTTGAGAATGTTTGGGGAATTGTATATGGGGGCCATTTTGTACATAGGGGCCATTTTGTACATAGGGGCCATTTTGTACAGACTGAGTGTTGTTGCCTAAAGCCATTTCTAACACTCTCAAAACTCTATCCATTGTGTTATTCTCAGATACAGACGACAGCTGCTCTAACTCTGGACTACTGACAGCAATAGGTGACACGCTTTGTTCGTGATTAACAACCACCCTCTCCTGTGATGACTCAATGGCGACCACATGTTGTGTCAACCGACCTCGACTCGCTCTGTGCTCTCTCAAATATTCATCCAAATGTTCCTGCACCTCACATGCTGTCCACTCACGAGATGGCTTACTTTTGAACACTAAGGACAACTCCTTATCAGGGCAGTTACGGATGAACATGAGAACTAGATGCTGGCTCAGGTTAGTCTGAGGTTCCCCCTTACTAAGAAGACACTGCTCTGTGGCTTCTGCTGCTTTGTTAAGCCTAATCCAATAGTCAAGAGGATTCTCGCTTGCATATGCTTTGACTGCATAAAAGTCAGCTAACGGAAGATCTGAGTGAATAATATCACCAAAATGTTGCCTCAGAATGCTAAAAATAACACCCACCTCACTGACAGTTGAGTTGCTACGCATCCATACTTTGGTAACGTCCCGGGCCCTCCCCATTAGCTTGTTCATAACCTCCTCAACTTGTTCAGCCCCAGTACAGTTATTTTTCTTTCTGATATACGTCCTCATGAGTTCCTCCCACTCAAAAACAGAGCACTTATCTGTGCTGTCCCCTCTAAAATAGGGTGGGGCATTTGCATCTGAACGTAACACAAGATTGATTTTGGATGCATCAATCACGGTATTCCCACATTGGTCAGGTTGGAACATCTGTTGGGGATTTTGAGAAGCTAATGCAGGTGAAGTCCCCGAGGTTGTGTTCTGCATTAACGTCATTCTAATAGCTTCCCCTATTTCTGACCCAATGGATTTTATCAAATTGGCCATTTGGCTGGGGGATGTTTCAACACTAGTGTTGTTCATTTCACCGGGTGAGGGAACAACCGGGGTGAAAATTAAAGGTGGGGCATTTCTATTAGAGGGACCCTCTACACTCTCCCTTCCAGGACTAGAGGGACCTGAAAAACCTGGACTCGCCGGAGTAGACTGCATAACCGGTGTGTACATTAGAGCCCCTCTCCCTCTCCCCACAGTCAAGCTCCCTGTAGGAGTGTTTCCTATGTTCAAAGTCATTTTCAGTATCAAATGGTACTTTTACCGTTACTTGTTTTAGGTAACACACTCGAAATCAATAAACTTGATGAGAGACCATATCTTTTTCAAAGGATTCAGTGCTCTCCAGCCTCCTCAGGAACAGACGGCGAATGCAGCGTCCACGTGACCAGGCCGCGCCGGCAGCCTCCACGCGACCAGGCCGCACATGAAGCCTCCACGTCTCTCCAGCAACACTGGTGGTCGGCTTCCGCTGACCAGTTGATTCGGGTTGTCTCGGCACCAGTTTGTAGCGTGATCCAATCTGCGTTGTGTCTGGTGTGGTGTAGAAGTAGACTCCGACAACGGTACTCAATTGACATCTGGTTTTATTGGTGATCTGTTATCGAACCAAAAACAGCACAACAAGATGGTGGTGAGCTACCGTCATAGCCGGTGGAATCCACCTCCGTTCTCCTTCACGTTAAACTCAAAGAGCGCGCGCACACTCAAAACAGTGCGCCATCCACAGTTACAGCAAATGTTGGCTACTACCAAATACATGTAACTCAATACAAGTCAACTTCAGCAAAACATATGAAATAATATGAAATGAAAGAAAGTGTGTAAACATTAATTAAACCGAAATACAAAAACAACGGTTCATACCTGTTATCGAACCAAAAACAGCACAACAAGATGGTGGTGAGCTACCGTCATAGCCGGTGGAATCCACCTGTTCTGTATCGTTAGTGGCTTAGCTTGGCATCACACTGCACTATCTCGCGTACGTGCACGCATACTGAATAAACCACAAATGTACCTCTAATACCAGTATTAGTCTGACCACACCCCTCATCAGCTTACCTTCATAAGCAGGTGTGTGGTCACCTGCTCTCCTCCTTCTCGCTTTCACCACAAGGAAGAAGTGCCTCGGTAGATCCCCACACTTGACACCATGATGGAAGAAATTGGATTAGGAACAGCTTGGGAAACAAGGATACGTTGACATCATATCTTTATTTTCTCTCTCACTATTTTCGAGAAAATACGGCGATATTGTCTTCGTACTGGAGTGTCTAGAAGATGATGATCATTCTAAAAACCCTCCACCGGTTTTCGTATTGGGAGCACGCCGCTGCATGCTTCTCAACTGCAGTTCCTTGCTGTGTTTGTTGGGGTGAAACCTGTCAGGCCACAGCTGAACTGTCGGACATGCCGCTGTTGTGAGAAGCGGTGCGTTCCAGGTTGGGTGAGTAGTGTTTGCTGGCGGGCTCCACTTGTCTGTTAGTGCTATGGGGGCTACTTGACAAAGTTTATGGAAACCGGCCCCAGGCTAGGGTCCTTTGTTTAGCCGCCTAGGCGACAGAAGGCCTTGGTCTGGAGACCATTATAGTTTTAACTAGTGGGCCGCGACCATTGACACTGGTGATCCCTGTGTGTTCTGGACGAGTGGATTCTCTCTGTCACCGTGTTAAGGCCCCATCTTTCATATCCAAATGAGAGTATTCCTTCACGAGGGGATATGTGCATGTAATGTGCGATAGCGGCAGATTCATGTTCAAAGTCAGCTTCACAGGCCAGTTGGTACTGTGCTGATTCCGCCGGATGTGTAAAGTCACCGTTGTGAAGCGGTGTTGACGTCTTGTTTTCTCTTTTCTCTTAAAAAGTGAGGAGAGGTTCAGAACGGCGGCCTGTCTGGGTGAGTGTTATGTCATTGTTTACATGTTCATAGCTTACGGTTAGCCAGTCAGCTGTTAACTGCTGCGTTAGCCTGCTGGATCGCTGCATGGCCTGCTTAAGGCCTACTATTAGCCAGTCAGCTGTTAGCTGCGGGGCTAGCATGTCGTGGTCGCTAAGTAACGTTAGCTTGCTGCTATGGCCATGGCTGGCGCGGGGTAGCTTAGCTTCTCGCGCGCCGCCGGGAGCTCGCTTCTGATCGCCGTTAGCTTGATGCTATTCTGTTGAACGTGCTTTGATTTTAACATGTTTTACACTCTTGACCGCGACGTCATCCTTGACAGGGGATGTTTCGTCGACCCTGCCCTGAGCCTGGACGGGGATTGCGTCAACAAAGAGGACTGTAGCGACTGGTTGGAGCGGCGACGCTGCCCGGATCGAACAACACAGGACGGCTGTGTTCTACGGTGTCTTGTGACTGCACTTCGCTGATCTGCGTTCCGGGTAGGAACGGGGTTGACCAGACCTCATAACACGTCTTCTGGTTTTACTTTGCTAAATGTATTGTGAATAACGGTGTTTTTTCCCAAAACGTGTGTTGTTGCAATGCATTTAGGATACGTTGCGGGTTATGTGTGAGCTGTTTTTGTCACTGGCAGTTAGCTTCTCCGTGCAGATCGTGATGTATTGATCTGGTTGTTGTGTGAGAAACATCATGGTGTTTATGTGTACCGTGTACTCACTACTAAGGCAACTAACCTATGAAGCTATGCTTGGTGACAAGTGAGTAAAAGAATGTTCTTTCTCAGACTGTAATGACAATGAACAGTGTGTTCACACATTAACAGGTTTTCCTGTTTTAACTGGCCGTATTGAGGGTAAAATAGGAGGATTGTGTTTTCCCCCCTGGTTCCCTGGGGACTTTATCACCTCCTATCAGACATGTTGTGCATTAATTGTGTCTTTTGTGTGGTAGGGATACGATGTAACTCTTAGCTTGATTGCTGAGGTTGTGCTAAATCTGCTGGAGAAACTTATTTCCTAAAGGGAAATTGGTTTGGTTGCTGTCATGTGTGCTTAGCAAGGCCTGTGGTCGATACTAATCAAGAATGATGTATTCTCTCATTGTGAAAAAAAACGGCGTTCCTCTGTTGAGTGTTTTTGCCATTTTTTGTAGGTGATGATGGGTTGTGTGTGTCATGTGACCTACAACTGGGTTGTACTGGCCACAGAAGCACATGTGTATGTTGGACCGGGGTTCTTAGAGCCCTCTCTATTCTGTGTTTTTCCTTAGTAAAAATCAGATAGCAGGTTAGCTCATGCGCTGTGTGGAGCTGTGAAACGCTTCATAGAGCTGACTATGACTGTGTCATATTCTCTTTTTGTCGTTACGTCGTATCATGGGTGTGGGGTCGTAAAGGGGTGAACTGGTAACCTTTCCTCTCCCCATTGTTCTGTCGGTCAGGGGTACACCCCCTGTCCTTCAAGGTTCCCGTCACGTGGCGGTTCGGCACGTTACGGGGGGGGGGGGGGGGGGGGGGGGGAGTTCCTGGTCCCACGGCCTGGTATATTGGGCGTGTGCACCGCAGGAATTCCCCCGCCATAGAGTACGTCACCGTGCGCGTCTCTGTTGGTAGGACTTCCGTGTGCTGTTCAGGTCCATGTGATGGATCTGTTTTCAGGGGGGGTGGTCAGGGCTCCTCCTCACCAAGCGCCTATTCAGGCCTTCTGTGAGTTCGGACTCCTTCTTCCATGTGAGGAAGCCTCCATCAGAGTACAGAGCCTTCCTCCTCAGATTGTCAAAGTGAGTGGACCCTCTAGAAGGGTCCTTTTCTATTGTATGTATATTCGATTCAATTCGTTTATTGAGTGTGTATGGGTTCAGTGCCTCTTCCCCGGAGGCCCTAAAACCAGTTTTTTACATGGCTCAAGGTGCAATATATTCTTTTCAATCTGTACAGCTCGCGTGGGAAGTCTCTCTGGGGATCCCCGTCTCTTTCCTATGGGAGGGTGGTGGGATGTAAAAATGTGAAAAAATTTTACCCCGGCTGTGTAGACTGGGATACATACTGTTGATGCTTCCTTCTTTCTATTCCAGAAGTGTTGGAGTTAGGGAGTGTCACACCCCTCTTGTCGTTCCCCTGGGCGCCTTGGGGATTCAATGACAGGTCTAAATAGCCTGTTCATTGATGGGGGTGTGTCCCGACGCACGTATAGTGCTAGCTCGCTGTAAACAGGCGATTGACTGGCACGCCTTGGTTGCTTGTGGTTGAAACAGCGTTTTTATAAAGCAACTGAGATGGGGGTTTTTCCTCTTCCGACGACCACATCCCATGACCTGGGTGGGTTGTCGACGGATTCTCGTTCATGTCTGGGGGATGATGACGGGATGGATCTGAACATATGTAGTGGGGTCTCACGCCCTTGGGGTGGGCCACCAGGCGCGGTTCGTCCGAACGTCTGGGTGGCGCCTTCTTTTCATGTTAAGATCAACACGCATATCTGCCCTTCTCCTGGAGTAGGCATGTCGGCGTGGTTAGGGCACGGGACTGGTTCTGGTCACGCTGGTCCAGATCAGTTGAACCCGTTGTCCGCCGGGGATGCAGATCTGCTGTTCTGGTACCCTGAGGGACTTGGGCTTTTTTCAGGGGGAAAAATGCCAGGTCGGTCTGGGTGTCACAGGGTTAAGCGCTATGGAGACCCTGGTTGGGTATGTTTTTACTCAGCACTGTCGTCATGGCTTACAGCCATGCCATTCTGTACGCGCTCGATCTCGTCGGATCTCGGCCGCTACACAGGTTGGACCTGGTTAGTACTTGGTTGGGAGACCGCCGGGGAATACCAGGTACGGTGTGCTTAGGGGCTGGTTCTCCATTGTTTTTCGCTCCTCTCTCACGCATGGCGAAGAGGGGCCTGTGGGGGTGGTTTTTTGACCTCCTCTGGTGACCCTGTGCTTCCCGTACCGCCAGGCCCGGTCCGAAGTGATGTTTGCGACCCGTAGGCCTGGGTTAACCCTTTTTGGAAACTGAAACACTTGTACTGCGGTATAGCCGGTGTATACCCGCAGGTGTGTTTTGGAGTTTTTTTCTTGAGGGGTTATAGGAACAACCACCGCATTGGGTAACACCGAGGTGGTTGATTCCCTGGTGTGTTGGAGCAGTGTCAACTCCCGGGTTCACCGTTTGAGGGTGCCCCTGCACGTTCATGACGTCTGCCAATCGTGTCAGCCTTCTCTGCCTCGACCCCTCTGGGTGGGGGTTGTTAAATGGAGGCTTGGTCATGCAACACCGCCAGCTTACGCTCCTTCCGCCGGGGCGGCTGTGTTCAGCTGTCCCCTCTGGCGCCTGTCTCGTCCGCAGTCTCCAGGCTAGGGTTAACAGCCTGTTGCCTGGTTTTTCCCCGGTGCGCTGCCTGCTTCCGTTGGTTAACCTTTTTTGTGTGCTTACGGCCATGCTGACTGCCTGTTCTGCAGGGTCAGTGTGCCAGGCGGTGTACTATTGGGGGGACGGGGCCCGCTCGGCTTACGGCCATACCGACCTGAACACGCCCGATCTCGTCCGATCTCGGAAGCTAAGCAGGTTCTGGCCTGGTTAGTACTTGGATGGGATTCCGCCTGGGAATACCAGGTGCAGTAACTGAGGGGCCTTTGTCCGAATACGCTGGCGATGTGGGGGGCGGGGCACTACGTGCCCACCTGGTGGGGTCTTGATGCTGGCATCATGGACTTCTCCGGGCCCCCATTCTAGGGAGTCCAGTCCTTTTGGTGGGTCTGGGTCTTCCTTCGTGCTCCGCTGCTACGGCCTTGCCACAGGGTTGGGTTTGCCCTTGACCCCGTGATTCTGGGGGCAGTAACGAGGTTGTTCCTCCGTTCGTTCCCGGGTGGCATGCGGGTTGTGCGTGTGTGTAGTCGTGGGGTCAAGCCACGGTCTGCTCACCCTGTGCGTTGAGTTGCTTGAGTGCCTCTTCGCACGGTCGGGTCCGTCGCCCTCCCGTGACGTCCCTAATAGGGGGGCTACCCGCCATTAGGGGGGGTCGGGGGGGCTCGGCCCTCCCTGTTCTGATGGTTGTGGGGGGGCTGTCAGCGGGGTGTATTTGTCAGCCAGTGGCTCCGCTTGGCCTCCCTTGTGCAGTGTGATGCCAAGCTAAGCCACTAACGATACAGAACGATAGGTTATGACTATAACCAAGTTCTGTTAGTTAGGAGCGATGCTTGGCATCAGACGGCCGCTGCAGCCCTTGTCCTCACCTTGTGGTGAAAGCTTGGGAAGGAGGAGAGCAGGTGACCACACACCTGCTTATGAAGGTAAGCTGATGAGGGGTGTGGTCAGACTAATACTGGTATTAGAGGTACATTTGTGGTTTATTCAGTACGCGTGCACGTACGCGAGATAGTGCAGTGTGATGCCAAGCATCGCCCCTAACTAACAGAACTTGGTTATAGTCATAACCTATCGTTATTGTTAACAGAATACGAGTTAGCACACGACGGTACTGTGGCTGTTTTACACAGGGCGAATTAATGTCATCACACACAGGACGATTTCAGTACCAAAACAAAAACATAAATCAATTTTACAATTTATACATACACTGTAAAAATGTTCACCCTAAAGTTACAATAAATTACTGGCAATATTTTGCATGACTTTTACAGTAAGATTCACAATAATTTACTGTGAATGGCTTCACAGCAATGTGTTGTACTTTCACAGTAATGGTAGTACAATACATTGTTGTAATTTCACAACTTCATACTGTAAGAAATTACTGTGATATTACAATAAATTACTGGCAATATTTTGCATGACTTTTACAGTAAGATTCACAATAATTTACTGTGAATGGCTTCACAGCAATGTGTTGTAATTTCACAGTAATGGTAGTACAATACATTGTTGTAATTTCACAACTTCATACTGTAAGAAATTACTGTGATATTACAATAAATTACTGGCAATATTTTGCATGACTTTTACAGTAAGATTCACAATAATTTACTGTGAATGGCTTCACAGCAATGTGTTGTAATTTCACAGTAATGGTAGTACAATACATTGTTGTAATTTCACAACTTCTAACAGTAAGAAATTACTGTGATATCACATTATTCTGTTGTATATATATTACAACAATGTATTGTGACTTCACAACATCAAATTGTAAGAAATTACTGTAATATCACATTATTTTGTTGTATATATATTACAACAATGTATTGTGACTTCACAACATCAAATTGTAAGAAATTACTGTAATATCACATTATTTTGTTGTATATATATTACAACAATGTATTGTGACTTCACAACATCAAATTGTAAGAAATTACTGTAATATCACATTATTTTGTTGTATATATATTACAACAATGTATTGTGACTTCACAACATCAAATTGTAAGAAATTACTGTAATATCACATTATTTTGTTGTATATATATTACAACAATGTATTGTGTATTTACAATAGCCTACATGTATTTTTGTAGTCCAGCTCCAGTACACTTCCTGAAGGTCACACTTTGGTTTCCTGTTGTGTTTAATCACGTCATCCTATTGTATCTTGACATGAAACTATTGTATGAGCTTCCTCCAGAAGTATACTGGAGCTGGGGACTATAGAGTTATGCATGTCTATCATTGTAAATTGACTGTTATTTTGCCAAATTATATAATATAATAATGATTATTTTTCAATTATTTTGTTGGCAAGTCTTTTGCATTACTTTTCAGACTTGCCAACAAAATAATTGAATAATAATAATTATTATATTATATAATTTGGCAAAATAACAGTCAATTTACAATGGTATGCATAACTGTATAGTCCCCAGCTCCAGTATACTTCTGGAGGAAGCTCATACAATAGTTTCCTGTCAAATACTATTGGATGACGTGATTAATCATGACAGAAAACCAAAGTGTGAGCTTCTGCCAGGAAGTATACTGCGCTGGACTTCAAAAATGCACGTAGGCTATTGTACATTAAAAACAACAGTCCAAACGCACAAATGAGGTAAGCCAGCATTTATTGTCAAAAGACATAGAATTATTACAAATAATTACACGAGGTAAGCCGGCATTTATTGTCAAAAGACAGAATTATTACAAATAATTACATGAGGTAAGCCAGCATTTATTGTCAAAAGACAGAATTATTACAAATAATTACACGAGGTAAGCCGGCATTTATTGTCAAAAGACAGAATTATTACAAGTAATTATATACAAAGAATTATATTCTTATTCTTGAAATGGTAAATGGCTGTTTTCTTTTTTACAATTTGTGCACATTTTACCCATAGGAAAATCCTGCTCGTTGTACAAGTATCGCAGAGAAAATTCAAAGGTACTCAGTTGCACAAGAGTTTCGGACAGAGAAACGCAATGGTTTGAAAGCTCGGCGTTGCTAATAAACATTTTAAATATTATTTTATAAACTGTTGGTCAACACTGCTCAAAACGGCTTTAGCTGACTGATGCGCCTTGCACATCGAGCGTTTCGCCAGTTCTTCAGAGTTAATTATGGGATTTTATTGTCAAAAGACAGAATTATATTACAAAGAATTATATTCTTATTCTTGAAATGTTAAATGGCTGTTTTCTTTCTTCTTTTATATACAATTTGTGCACATTTTACCCATAGGAAAATCCCATATTAACTCTGAAGAACTGGTCCTCTGCGAAACGCTCGTTGTACAAGTATCGCAGAGAAAATTCAAAGGTACTCACAGTTGCACGAGAGTTTCGAACAGAGAAATGCAATGGTTTGAAAGCTCGGCATTGCTAATAAACATTTTAAATATTATTTTATAAACTTCTGGTCAACACTGCTCAAAACAGCAAAACTAAGACAAAGTAATCATATTCGTAAGTAAAATGGTAAATGGCTGCTTTTTTTTCTTCTTTTTTTACATATTTGTGCACATTTTACCCATAGGAAAATCCCATATTAACTGTGAAGAACTGGTCCTCTGCGAAACGCTTGTTGTACAAGTATTGCAGAGAAAATTCAAAGGTACTCACAGTTGCATGAGGGTTTCGGACAGAGAAACGCAATGGTTTGAAAGCTCGGCATTGCTAATAAACATTTTAAATATTATTTTATAAACTTCTGGTCAACACTGCTCAAAACGGCTTTAGCTGACTGATGCACCTTGTACAACGAGCATTTCGCCAGTTCTTCAGAGTTAATTATGGGATTTTATTGTCAAAAGACAGAATTATTACAAAGAATTATATTCTTATTCTTGAAATGGTAAATGGCTGTTTTCTTTTTTACAATTTGTGCACATTTTACCCATAGGAAAATCCCGCTCGTTGTACAAGTATCGCAGAGAAAATTCAAAGGTACTCACAGTTGCATGAGGGTTTCAGACAGAGAAACGCAATGGTTTGAAAGCTCGGCATTGCTAATAAACATTTTAAATATTATTTTATAAACTTCTGGTCAACACTGCTCAAAACGGCTTTAGCTGACTGATGCACCTTGTACGACGAGCGTTTCGCCAGTTCTTCAGAGTTAATTATGGGATTTTATTGTCAAAAGACAGAATTATTACAAAGAATTATATTCTTATTCTTGAAATGGTAAATGGCTGTTTTCTTTTTTACAATTTGTGCACATTTTACCCATAGGAAAATCCCGCTCGTTGTACAAGTATCGCAGAGAAAATTCAAAGGTACTCACAGTTGCATGAGGGTTTCAGACAGAGAAACGCAATGGTTTGAAAGCTCGGCATTGCTAATAAACATTTTAAATATTATTTTATAAACTTCTGGTCAACACTGCTCAAAACGGCTTTAGCTGACTGATGCACCTTGTACGACGAGCGTTTCGCCAGTTCTTCAGAGTTAATTATGGGATTTTATTGTCAAAAGACAGAATTATTACAAAGAATTATATTCTTATTCTTGAAATGGTAAATGGCTGTTTTCTTTTTTACAATTTGTGCACATTTTACCCATAGGAAAATCCCGCTCGTTGTACAAGTATCGCAGAGAAAATTCAAAGGTACTCACAGTTGCATGAGGGTTTCAGACAGAGAAACGCAATGGTTTGAAAGCTCGGCATTGCTAATAAACATTTTAAATATTATTTTATAAACTTCTGGTCAACACTGCTCAAAACGGCTTTAGCTGACTGATGCACCTTGTACGACGAGCGTTTCGCCAGTTCTTCAGAGTTAATTATGGGATTTTATTGTCAAAAGACAGAATTATTACAAAGAATTATATTACAAAGAATTATATTCTTATTCTTGAAATGGTAAATGCTGTTTTCTTTTTTACAATTTGTGCACATTTGACCCATAGGAAAATCCCATATTAACTCTGAAGAACTGGTCCTCTGCGAAACGCTCGTTGTACAAGTATCACAGAGAAAATTCAAAGGTACACAGTTGCACGAGAGTTTCGTACAGAGAAACGCAATGGTTTGAAAGCTCGGCGTTGCTAATAAACATTTTAAATATTATTTTATAAACTGCTGGTCAACACTGCTCAAAACGGCAAAACTAAGACAAAGTAATAATATTCGTAAGTAAAATGGTAAATGGCTGTTTTTTTTCTTTTTTTTACAATTTGTGCACATTTTACCCATTCACACACCGACGGGAGCATGTAGGGGTTAAGTGTCTTGCTCAAGGACACATCGACACGCTGCCCGGGGAGGAGCGGGAATCTCCGGATTGCCAGACGACTGCTCTACCTCCCGAGCCACTGTCGCCATGAAACTAGTACTTCCAGGTCTTACCCGAAAATGGAACTAATGAATACACTTTATGCACTCACTCAAAAGAACAAAAGAGGCACTCAAAATAACAAAAGAGGCGCAGGGACGACAGGAGCATGACAATTGTCTTTGCAAACCATTCAAAGTCTATGAGCTTCCGAAGAAGGGTGTTCACGTCAGGGGACGACAGGAGAAGGACGATTGTCTATACAGATGCAGACCATTCAAAGTCTATGAGCTTCCGAAGAAGGGTGTTCACGTCAGGGGACGACAGGAGAAGGACAATTGTCTTTGCAAACCATTCAAAGTCTATGAGCTTCCGAAGAAGGGTGTTCACGTCAGGGGACGACAGGAGAAGGACAATTGTCTTTGCAGACCAAAGTTTATGAGCTTACTTACGAAGAAGGGTGTTCACGTCAGGGGACGACAGGAGAAGGACGATTGTCTATGCAGATGCAGACCATTCAAAGTCTATGAGCTTACGAAAAAGGGTGGTCACTTGAGGGTTGATGGCGCTTCGCTTCTTTGCCCTGGAGCCTTTCTCCGGGTTGATGCCCAAGAAGAACCTGTTAATAAGCAAAGATACGTTTCAGTTTTAAATAGACTCAGCATTTATCAAGGTGCTCACCTGTGTTTTTTCATGGTACCTCTAACATAATGTTTACTCATCCGAATTTTGAAGCCATACTATAATGTGAATTAAACCATTATGTCAATTTCTTAACAAGATAGCAGCAACATCAAGTGATGGTGTGGTCCCAATTCACATAGTTGGTTCCAGGCTTCATACTCAAAGCATTTAATCTACTTTATGGCCTCTGTAGAAAGGCATGGACTTAATAGCCAGATAGTCTTTGCATGATAAGTCTTACTGATGACATTGATCATGTGTTCAGAGTGTTAAAATACCTTTGGATGAACTCAAGTGTGGATGATCCAACGGAAGGATACTCCAGGTTGAAGACATAGTAGCTGGTGAATAAAGCAGCTACCCCATGCAAAAATAATGGGTGTGGGCCCATCACAACTTCTCCCTCGATGGATAGCATCCATCCAGAAGGCTGCATTGCGTCACCTGAAATGAACAGATACCCCGTCATGCGTTGTTGTGGATAGGTATACATTCCTGCAAGGACATGACACAGAACTAAGGCTGTCTTAAATACTTCAAAGCTTCGTTCGATGGGCATGGGATTTGAATATGAAAATAAAATTCGATTATTAAAAAGAAAAAGAAAAATGCATATATATATATATATTTTTGCCAAATCAACTCTGCCTCTCTTACAACAAGCAATGCTGTCTCTTATTTAAGATGAGGTCGCACTGACAGATTTGTGTTCATTGTGCTGCTTTTATAAAGCCTCAAATGACGGCTTACAATATTTCATGAAAGCAAAGTGTTTTGTTTGTCTAAGATTTAAAAAGGTTTCAACTTTACAGCACTGACAAAGTTGAACATGAGACATGCCAGCTCAGGATATTATTTATAAGCGTCATATGTGTGCCGTATCACAAACTGCCTTCGGTCAGATTTTCCCCCTCGATGCAAAGGAACACAAGCTCATCCCTGAACATTATTACCTTGAATTATCAAACAGGGGGTGCTTGGGAGTGCTGCAGTATTCACATCAGCAACAGTGGCACAGGTCTGCAACAAAGTAACACACAATAGCAGATTTAACATTATGAAAGGATGAAGATAAGCTAATCCACGCACTACAGCTCACCACACATCAGCTCGGCCCATTTGGAGCAACTTGGGGGTTAAGTGTCTTGCTCAAGGACACTTCCGACATGCGGACAGTCAGAGCCAGGATTCGAACCACCAACCCTACGGTCGATGAACGACCATCTCTACCAACTGAGCTTCAGTCGCCCCTAATGTAATCACTCGCATTTCAAATATTTTAATATTTAAATAAACGTACATCAACTTCGAGCAGTAGTTTCTCCGTAGGCTCCTTGAAGTACACCATAAGGAGCAGGACGATGCAGGCACTGATCTCCGAAACCTCTGGATGATATCTGGCCAGAACATCCCTGATCTTCGGGTTGTCCAGTTTCTGGCAGAACTGCAGGATGGTCCGTCCTCGATGACACAGGGCATCTTTGATCTTTTGAAGGACATCGGTGTCTGTCAGGAGGCCAAAGTGGGAGAAAAGCCCCGTCTGAGAGAAGAGAAAAGGCCATTCTTCTTTGACCGCCACCATCGTTGGTGGAGGCATTTTATTCAAGTAACGCCGCAGGATGACGTAGGTCCTCTCCATCAGAAGTTCTGCTCTCGCTGTCCCACCCATCCCTTCCTCTGTGTACAGACATACAAACCAAGTAACAACAATTAGATTTGATGTTGCCACATCTGGGAAATTGAGTGGCAAACCTTTAATTGTATTACTCATTCTGAATATTAAAGTGGCCTTTTTGCTTAATGTGGGATATTTATTCATGGTGTCAATTCACCAAAAGTAAAGTAGATTGCATGCCTGAGTAGATGTTCCGCAGATCCCTTTTCAAAGCCGCCATGGTTTCCTCTGTCTCCCCGTCCGGTAAGCTTGCTGGGCCCCACCTCACACACCTAGGGATAGGAAGGAATCATAGGCAACCTCTTAGTGGAATACATAAAAAAAGAAAAATTATAATATATATATTTTTTTATCATTCTTTCCAAAAGAAAAAAGGCCTCTAACGCTAATGGCACGCATACCAGAGGCTAACTGCCTACGAAAACAGGCACAGAAGCACTGAAAGAGGATTTCACCCATCTAATGAACACACTAGACTAGACAAATATCAAGATGTATCCATCAGTGGACCAATTGCATGCTTTTGCAGAGGACAAGAAGCCTTCAGACATTAAGCACCCCCCACAGCCCAAATGGAATGATAAAAAAAATATATATATAAATATATATATATATATATTCTACTTTTTATTTTATTTTTGTCGACTAACTGCACATTTTGGCCAATCATAGTCGACTATCCAAATCCTTAGTCAGGGACAGCCCTAGAAATTATATTAAAAAAAAATCTACACATAATTTAAACATTCAATCCAAATAACCTAAGTTAGTCGAGCATTGGCAGTGCCACTTTAACCCCTAATTGCTGCGAGCGTGAATGGAGAGGACACTGGCGCCGTTTGTTTTGCCACCCCTACCCGTATTGGTCAACAGGACCTCTCGTCAGCCTGGACTCTCCTGCCACGCCAGTGGGCCGTCTTTCCTCTCTGCCTCTGCGGCGTCTAGCCAGAGTGTTGTTCCTGCTTTTATACTCCACTCTTGTTTTTACTTGTTGGAGAAGAGAGTGGCATCCGTCTCCAACCATTTCACCTCGCCTGCTAATGTCAGCAAAGGTGTCAGGATGGCTCCTGACAATTGTTCGGACGATACTGAGGCACGTGGTTCTGGTTGGGTTGTGCTCGTGCTCCATCATCTGATCCACCAAAGCGTTCACAAAGGCCCTTCTCTCATCTGGCTTTGGTCTCTGTTCTTTTTCCACTGCACGTTGAATGGCTGTTGACATCCGGTTCCAGTTGACACAAAAGTCTACATGCCATGCGCTGCCAGGCTGTGAAGAGTTTGGAGTGCTTGGGGGGCTGCACAACAGAGATTACATAGAGGTGTTCGGAGAGGACAGAGTGTTCACAGAGCTCGTTGTTGGGGAACTTGAAGCAATTGGATGTGTTGGGGAACTTGAAGCAATTGGATGGGGAGGGAGCACCTCCATATTAAGGGTTACTAACCCTAGAAGGGACAAAAACAGTTATGCCAATGTTCCAAGGGCATAGTTCCAAGTGTCACGCAAGTCTAAATATGAATTTACCTTTCTTAAGACCATCCATCAGCTTCCGACACTGGATTGGTTTGAGGTGTCGGACCAGATCCACCCTCTCCATTAAGGCCAGATCTTCGACACTCTCCACTCCAAGATCCTCAAGTAGGGTGGTCAGTAAGTCATCAGGGAGGCCCGGTAAATATGACCAAACTGCTTCCTTTATATCTTCCATTACCTAGTCTCATTGATTAGGGTCAATCATGAATCAGTTTGTGCATATTCCCTACTTGTCTGTTTGCAGTGCACTATATGCGGTTAACTGCCAACATGTGCTCGCTATACAATCAACAATACAAAATCAACTATCTTAAGGTTACTTGATATCCTGCTCCACTTACGTCTGTCCTCACGTCTGTCATATCCTCCCTTTCCTGTTTAAACTGCTCCTGGAAAAGAATGGTGGAGCGCAATAAGCATCTGATCGTGCACGTTGTATGCTGGAAGAGGATAGTAGTCCAGTAAATCTTTGTGCTTAATGCACACGTAATCCTCTTGGGCCACTCCTAAGTCACAGTACACACCCATGTCAATCAACTTCACACAAATGTGTTTCTCTGAGACAAAGTGGACAGAGTTTTGGGCAACAATGACCAGCATAATCTTCCCCATGTGAAGTCCTTCATCACTGTTCCCAAACAAGATGAACATCCCCTTTCTGTAGTCTGTGCCTTTGACTGTAACATTGTTACAAGCCACTGCAGACTGAGACTCAAATTGACAACTGGCTACAGATGCCCTGATCTTGTTGTTGTAATCATCCAAATAAAAGGCAGTCCCCTTCTCTACCTGTATAACAGGAGGAAACAAGTTTCCCGCACTCAGGTAGGCCTGGAGGAGTTGGTGTCTCTCTGCTAGTGTTTTGCACAGATTTTTGAAATTGTGCAATTTTCTGGCACACTGTTTGAAAAAAGTGTGTTTGCTTTCAAACCGCAGAGTCCACAGGCGAATAAGTCGGCCAAAGTGGATGATTAGATCTGGATAATGGCCAATATAGTGATGCTTTGGCCTCAGGGGGGCATTGGGGAAGAGCCTTTTCCTGTTGCATATGTACTCCTCTGTGATGACTTTCAGATATGCTACCTGGCCTTCTGTAATGACTGGTGCACAGATAAGCTCAACCATCTCTCTCAGCTGCAAAATGAGCTGCCACACCTCATTGTCACAGGGATCTTTAATCCTGCCACCCACCAAGAGAGGGAGTAATCTAAGGAAACACCAGTTTTGAACTGCATGCCCACTTAGTTTGTCACTGCTGGGAGAGAGGTCTGCTGGTTTGTCCCTACCATCGTTCCCTTCATATCGGAACTTGTTTTTGCACCGATTTAACTGCAGGTAAGTAAAATGATTCTCCTGGACTAAATGGCGAATATATAAAGGAAGGTCATAAGCCATGACTCCCTCAAATAAATCATGGCCTAGACATGGTGGGAGGCCAGGCTGGCAAACATGGAAATGAGAAAGCTGGTTGAAAGGAGAGTCAAACTTGATACCGCATACAGAGTCTGTGGTACTAGTTTCCAGGTCTTGCAAATTACTTGTGTATGATTGGACCGTTCTTGTGGCACCACACAACACTGGATTCTTCACAAAATCCTCTCTCTGTACCTGACAGTAGCGACAAAAATATTTAGATCGACTGAAGTTTTCAAAAAATCCCCCAATAGAATGGGATCCTAAGTTGTCTCCTGCAATGGCAACCAAAGAGCCCTTTAGTACAGTGCCATCAGATATGACTACACCTCTCTCCTCCAGGATTTTGAGGTCCTCAATCAGATGTGCAAAAACCTTTTTTAGCCCAAAATACTTAAAGTCCTGCTCCCTACATAAGAGAACAAGTTGCATTTGATCTATAGAAGATCTATTGTGAGGCAAGATGTCAGTCAGGGTTAGGTAAACAGCTAAGACCTTGTGCTTTTTCTTCCCTGAGCCCAGTGGATTAACAACCTCGAAGGCATCTTGGTACAGTATCAAACCAAGTGAGGAAGGGTCAGCTTTCAACATTGGATTACTTTGAAATCCTTCTCCATCCTTGACATCCTGATAGACAGCATCAGTAGATTGCTGCAAACGTGTCATGTTATACTGTTCTCGTAGAGACTCGTTTTTGAACAGTGTCACCAATGTCTCATGTATAGGTACATACTGAGCAAAGCATTCTTTGTCATTTTCATCATTGCCCAAGAGCAAAGGCACGGGATGAACATGGTTAAAACACTCTTTAAAAGCAGACTTCCTCTTTGTATCTGTACTGAGTCTTCCCTTGTTAAAAAGTGTGAGTAGATCATCTCTGTTCACTTCATCAACCATGCTGCTTATAGTGGCCTGAGGGATTCCAAGTTTCTTCAATTTCTCACTCAGAACGTTAAGTGTATGAGACAGGCCAAGTTCATGAGCAATTTGAAAGTCCTCAATAATGGTTTGTATGGTGCTTGCCGGTAAGAGTAGCTTAGATTGCAATTTCAAATAGAAAAGTGTAAGGTTATGTAAAAAAAGGGTTTCGTCCACAGCTAATGGCACTTCTGGTTCATCATGTTCACCAGCAGCTTCTGAATACGTCTGACTGGGTTCTGGCAATGACTCTGTAGACTTGTCTAGTACCAAGTCATCTAAAACTGAATCCTTGTGTTTCCTGGAAATATGTGAAGCAAAAGTCATTACGTTTGTGAACCTGCAATCACAACCTCTAAATGGACATGGCGATTCCATTCCTCCCTTTATGTGTGTCTTCAAATGCTTGATAAGAGAGGCTAAAGTGTCACACTTAAATGCACAAGCCTCAAGCACACATTTCAAGGATGTGTCAGGTGGTAGAGCTGATCTAGGAGGTCTAGGCGGCTGACCAGCTTGCAGGTAGCACCTATGCAGCCTATATATATGAGATCTCAGTGCTGCGTGTTTTCTGAACCTCTGTGAGCAGTCAGGTATCCCGCACTGATAAAGATAATTGGGGGCGTTACTGTGGAGCTGCGCGTGCTGGACAAAGGTATGCACACTCTCAGATGAACACAACTCTGTACTGCACAGGAAACAAATATAGTCTATAAACTACGATCTGTGTTGCATATAGGCCTACCTATACAACCAAGAAGCAATCCGTGCATGGATCTGGGGAGACGTCAGTGCAGATTACTGTCCTGTACGCCTTGTCGGCCGGAAAGATTCAGGCATAGGCAATCAGTAGGCAGGCCCTAGGACAGAAAAAAAACACAGGGAACGACGCATAAATTCATGTCAAACAGTACTGCATGAGGTGATTAATCTCAGGTGTACTGCACAGGAAACAAATATAGTCTATAAACTACGATCTGTGTTGCATATAGGCCTACCTATACAACCAAGAAGCAATCCGTGCATGGATCTGGGGAGACGTCAGTGCAGATTACTGTCCTGTACGCCTTGTCGGCCGGAAAGATTCAGGCATAGGCAATCAGTAGGCAGGCCCTAGGACAGAAAAAAAACACAGGGAACGACGCATAAATTCATGTCAAACAGTACTGCATGAGGTGATTAATCTCAGGTGTACTGCACAGGAAACAAATATAGTCTATAAACTACGATCTGTGTTGCATATAGGCCTACCTATACAACCAAGAAGCAATCCGTGCATGGATCTGGGGAGACGTCAGTGCAGATTACTGTCCTGTACGCCTTGTCGGCCGGAAAGATTCAGGCATAGGCAATCAGTAGGCAGGCCCTAGGACAGAAAAAAAACACAGGGAACGACGCATAAATTCATGTCAAACAGTACTGCATGAGGTGATTAATCTCAGGTGTACTGCACAGGAAACAAATAGTCTATAAATTAGTATTGTTTGTCTAGCAGTGTCGAGCTTGAGTGTTATACTCCGAGTACATACTGTAGTATAGACAGCATAGTTGGTGGTAGTATAGACATGGTAGCATAATAGTAAAATTCAGTAAGACAGTTATTATTAGTTAAAATTCTGATATTGAAGAAGTTTTGGTTGATAAAGTGGGCAGTTTATCCTGTGCTGAAAAGTCACCATGCCAATAGAGAGAGTATATATTTTAGTGTTTATTTGATTGATTTGGCCTTTTATTTATTACGTTTCCACAGTTATTTCCTCATACTTTATTAACATTTTGTACATAATACAAGTTCATGTTAAAATGATGACACAAAAAGCCAGACCGAGGGCTTGTTTCATAAACAAACTGAACTTTCTTTTGCCTGCCTACTGTATTTGTTTGGTGGAAACCTGATCATAAAGTAAAGTAAAAAAAAAAAAAAAAAAGTAGTGTGCTATTTTTGTAGTGTAGCTTGCTACATTTATCTGGGGATAGCTTCCATTGTAGTTGAGCTATATTTAATCGAGAGTAACTAGTGTAGCTTACTACATTTTCCAAGTAGCTTGCCCATCACTGGCTAAATGCTGCATGTAGCTAGTTAGCTGAACTGAAGCTATATAGGTAGCCAGGTAGCTAAATGGCTGGCTATACTATAGCTCCAGTTCAGAACAACACTTTTTCACTGGTAGTTTGTGGAAATGAACCAACTTTCCCCTCTTTCACACGGTAAAATTAGTTTGAACAGCCAGGAGCAATATAAAAAAAAAACACAGTGGTCCCGTTGTTTGGTAGGCAACGTTGCATTACCCAACAGAGGTCAGACATAGCTAACAGCTAACATTAGCAGCAGGCACACATAACGTGTAAAAACGCATAACCATGTAAAAAACGAACACAGCACTACTCCGCTGGCGTTTGCAATCGAAATCATAGATACAGAATAATATCCACCATCGACTTTATCATGCACTATATACTCACGTTTTATTGTCGATTAACGATGCAGAGATACAGCACACGCTGATACAACAATGGAGGAAGGTGCAGGTATTCTGGGAGGCAAGGTACAGGTGTAGTGCATTCTGGGAGGCGCCCGCCCAGGAAGCTGGTGTGTGTGCAGGCAGCCTAGACAAGTCTCAACATGTCTCCTAATCATGCATTATATAGTGGCCCCCAATACGCAGGTGCAGAACGGGTACTGATTGATTGATTGATTGATTGATTGATTGATTGATTGATTGAAAACTTTATTAACAGATTGCAGAATGGGTACAATACAGTACAGCTCAATACACACAATTGTTAAGGGGATGCAGACCAGAGAAAGACTTTCGTCTTGTTTACATCAGGGTCCCCCATAACCTTTCAATTCATCAGGACATACATCGTCATCATCATTTATTTATTCGTACATGGAATTACCACAGTCCAACAGTACATATAATTCACCAAATACCATGGCCGAAAGGAACAGGAAGAAGAAAAAATCTTCTACACCTGCCCTTACACACACACAACACACCAATAGACTTATTGTGTAAAACAAACAGAATATGCATTTTGCAAAAATGGAAACATCAACACAACCAAATTAAATCAACATAAATAAACCCATTTTGTGTATCTATCAGCAAACGACATATTTCGGTTCATTCATTTACACACACACACACACACACATACATGACATACAGACAGTACTGCTACATCTATACATTTATGAAACCGTACATTAGGTGGGGTGGGGGGGGGGGGGCTGTACATTGGAGATGGTTGGGTGGGTGGGGTGGGGGGGTTGGGTAGGTTGGGTATAGGAGGGGTGGGTGGACACTGTACAACTGTATACAAGCACATTGGAATATTGACAAAACCATGTTTGGTAATTTACTGTACATTGGAGGGGGTTGGGTTAGGACATTTACAGGGGCCAGTTTCGAATTGCAGTCTCCCGTATAGGTGTTCTTTGAGAGTGGTTTTGAAAGTGGGTAGTGATTCACATTCCTTTACAGCTTTGGGTAGGGCGTTCCACATTGATCTGGCATAATTGCGAAACATGTTTAGTCCCTGATTGAGCCGAATCTGGGTACCAGGCCCATTGCATGTTGATGTACTCTGTCGTCTCTAAGCCATCCTAGGTTGTCAAAGTGGGCAGGGGTGAGGTGGGTTCTAGGAGTAAGGTCAAGCATGTAGTCTGACCAGTTTGTTTTGAGATGTTTGTGTAGCAGGGTGGATTATCCCTATGAACGTTCACCAGGTAGGGGGAACGCAGCATGCAGATCTGAGTCCAACTGAATCCCTGACTTTAGTGCAGGAGTAGAGTGGATCTTTAGCAGAGTGGTGGATGGGGCCTATAGGATTTACTAACCTAGGGGTAGTGAGCTGGTCCTTCTTGCCCTCCAGGGCGACTCGCAGTAATTCCCCACACACCCACACTTCTCCTAATACTACCCGCACCCTCCCACACCTGGTGGCAGTAGTGATAGATGATATACTTTCTCCCCAAAGCAGTACCTTTCCTTGCTGATGAGCAGAGACCTGTCCCAATGATATAGGCTCCCCTGTTAGGGAAGTTTAGGCTGCAGAGGACTATGATGGTCCAGTTCTACACTGCCATCATCCAGTCCATCCTCACCCTCTCCATCATCACCTGGTTCCCTGCAGCCACGGTCAGGGACAAGGCTGCAGCGGGTGATACGATCAGCGGAGAGTGTGATCGGCTGCCCCCTTCCCTCCCTCAAGTCCCTACATTCCTCCAGGGCCTTGAGGAGGGCGAGGAAGATCATGGCAGACCCCGCCCACCCGGGTCACGACCTCTTCACCATGCTTTTCACCCTAGCAACCACCTAGAAACACCCTAGCAACCACATATAACACCCTAGCAACCACCTAGAAACACCCTAGCAACCACTTATAACACCCTAGCAACCACCTAGAAACACCCTAGCAACCACTTATAACACCATAGCAACCACCTAGAAACACCCTAGCAACCACTTATAACACCCTAGCAACCACCTAGAAACACCCTAGCAACCACTTATAACACCCTAGCAACCACCTAGAAACACCCTAGCAACCACCCATAACACCCTAGCAACCACCTAGAAACACCCTAGCAACCTCCTAGAAACACCCTAGTAACCACTTATAACACCCTAGCAACCACCTAGAAACACCCTAGCAACCACCCATAACACCCTAGCAACCACCTAGAAACACCCTAGCAACCACTTATAACACCCTAGCAACCATAGAAACACCCTAGCAACCACTTATAACACCCTAGCAACCACCTAGAAACAACCTAGCAACCATATATAACACCCTAGCAACCACCTAGAAACACCCTAGCAACCACTTATAACACCCTAGCAACCACCTAGAAACACCCTAGCAACCACTTAGAACACCCTAGCAACCACCTAGAAACACCCTAGCAACCATATATAACACCCTAGCAACCACCTAGAAACACCCTAGCAACCACTTATAACACCCTAGCAACCACCTAGAAACACCCTAGCAACCACTTATAACACCCTAGCAACCACCTAGAAACACCCTAGCAACCACCCATAACACCCTAGCAACCACCTAGAAACACCCTAGCAACCACCTAGAAACACCCTAGCAACCACTTATAACACCCTAGCAACCACCTAGAAACACCCTAGCAACCACCCATAACACCCTAGCAACCACATAGAAACACCCTAGCAACCACCTAGAAACACCCTAGCAACCACTTATAACACCCTAGCAACCATAGAAACACCCTAGCAACCACCTAGAAACACCCTAGCAACCAGCTATAACACCCTAGCAACCACCTAGAAACACCCTAGCAACCACTTATAACACCCTAGCAACCATAGAAACACCCTAGCAACCACTTATAACACCCTAGCAACCACCTAGAAACACCCTAGCAACCACCCATAACACCCTAGCAACCACCTAGAAACACCCTAGCAACCACCTAGAAACACCCTAGCAACCACTTATAACACCCTAGCAACCACCTAGAAACACCCTAGCAACCACCCATAACACCCTAGCAACCACCTAGAAACACCCTAGCAACCACCTAGAAACACCCTAGCAACCACTTATAACACCTTAGCAACCATAGAAACACCCTAGCAACCACCTAGAAACACCCTAGCAACCAGCTATAACACCCTAGCAACCACCTAGAAACACCCTAGCAACCACTTATAACACCCTAGCAACCATAGAAACACCCTAGCAACCACTTATAACACCCTAGCAACCACCTAGAAACACCCTAGCAACCACCCATAACAGCAACCACCTAGAAACACCCTAGCAACCACTTATAACACCTTATTGTGAAATAAGAATAATATAATGTGATATGTTGATATGCTATTGTGAGATTACAACATCTGATGTGATATGACAGAGAAAGACTTTTGTCTTGTTTTTTTTAATAAAATTACAATATATTATTGTGAAATAATAAATAAATTATGTGAAATATTCATATGCTACTGTGAGATAAAAAAATGTGATGTGATATTACAGAGGATTTTGATTGCAATATTTTATTGTGAAATAATAAATAAATTATGTGAAATATTCATATGCTACTGTGAGATTACAACATCTGATGTGATATTACAGAGGATTTTGATTGCGGTATCTTATTGTGAAATAAGAATAATATAATGTGATATGTTGATATGCTATTGTGAGATTACAACATCTGATGTGATATTACAGAGAAAGACTTTTGTCTTGTTTTGTATAAAATTACAATATTTTATTGTGAAATAAGAATAATATAATGTGATAAATTGATATGCTATTGTGAGATTACAACATCTGATGTGATATTACAGAGAAACACTTTCGTCTTGTTTTGTATAAAATTACAATATCTTATTGTGAAATAAGAATAATATAATGTGATATGTTGATATGCTACTGTGAGATTACAACATCTGATGTGATATTACAGAGGATTTTGATTGCAATATTTTATTGTGAAATAATAAATAAATTATGTGAAATATTCATATGCTACTGTGAGATTACAACATCTGATGTGATATTACAGAGGATTTTGATTGCGGTATCTTATTGTGAAATAAGAATAATATAATGTGATATGTTGATATGCTATTGTGAGATTACAACATCTGATGTGATATTACAGAGAAAGACTTTCGTCTTGTTTTGTATAAAATTACAATATTTGATTGTGAAATAAGAATAATATAATGTGATAAATTGATATGCTATTGTGAGATTACAACATCTGATGTGATATTACAGAGAAACACTTTCATCTTGTTTTGTATAAAATTACAATATTTTATTGTGAAATAAGAATAATATAATGTGATAAATTGATATGCTATTGTGAGATTACAACATCTGATGTGATATTACAGAGAAAGACTTTCATCTTGTTTTGTATAAAATTACAATATTTTATTGTGAAATAAGAATAATATAATGTGATAAATTGATATGCTATTGTGAGATTACAACATCTGATGTGATATTACAGAGAAACACTTTCGTCTTGTTTTGTATGAAATTACAATATCTTATTGTGAAATAAGAATAATATAATGTGATATGTTGATATGCTACTGTGAGATTACAACATCTGATGTGATATTACAGAGGATTTTGATTGCAATATTTTATTGTGAAATAATAAATAAATTATGTGAAATATTCATATGCTACTGTGAGATTACAACATCTGATGTGATATTACAGAGGATTTTGATTGCGGTATCTTATTGTGAAATAAGAATAATATAATGTGATATGTTGATATGCTATTGTGAGATTACAACATCTGATGTGATATTACAGAGAAAGACTTTCGTCTTGTTTTGTATAAAATTACAATATTTGATTGTGAAATAAGAATAATATAATGTGATAAATTGATATGCTATTGTGAGATTACAACATCTGATGTGATATTACAGAGAAACACTTTCGTCTTGTTTTGTATAAAATTGCAATATCTTATTGTGAAATAAGAATAATATAATGTGATATGTTGATATGCTACTGTGAGATTACAACATCTGATGTGATATTACAGAGGATTTTGATTGCAATATTTTATTGTGAAATAATAAATAAATTATGTGAAATATTCATATGCTACTGTGATATTACAACATCTGATGTGATATTACAGAGGATTTTGATTGCGGTATCTTATTGTGAAATAAGAATAATATAATGTGATATGTTGGTATGCTATTGTGAGATTACAACATCTGATGTGATATTACAGAGGATTTTGATTGCGGTATTTTATTGTGAAATAAGAATAATATAATGTGAAATCAAAAGATACTGTCTTTTTTACATGTATTTGTTGGGATATTACAGGAGGCCTTAATTACAATATGTTACTGTAAGATAATACTGTTAAATGTTGTGAAATGCTGGTTACTTTTTACAGTGTAGCAATTCAACCCATTACTCTCTAAACCCCTTATAAAAGACCAAAAGGGATTTCGTTTGGAGAATCAGTAACTCAATATGAGGAAATTAATATAAACTAATAACCAAGGCACCCCTCCAAAACACTAGAGTGAGCTCGGTCCACTTTGTTCCTTCAAAATAAGAGTGTTTCCGTCTTGACCTACTTATTTAAGATGAAAGATAAAAGTTTCTGTCCATGATCTAGCATAACAACTTCACTCTGCTACACGAGCACAGGGAGAACATGCAAACTGCACACAGAAAGGCCCCGAAGATACTCCAACTGGGTAACTGGCAACACGGCAACCTGGTGACCAAGCGGGAATCAAACCCAGGACCTTCTAGCTGTGAGGCGACAGTCTTAACCACTACACCAACCATCACCAGGTCTAAACGTATTCAATTTAAAATACTCAACAGACGCTACCGGATACCCGTGCGAAGGAATTGGGCAGGACTGAGTCGAACAAGGTGATATTGTCCATAATGTTCCTCAGTTGTCCTCGCCTAGCCGGCTACTGAGAGAGGGCAGGGCTGGACCAGGGAAAATCATTCAGGCCGGGAAATATAGAACATAGGTCAGCCACTTTTTAAGTTCTACAAATCTCATCCTGCTGAATGTCCCCAAAACACATTCAGCAATTGGTCAATCATCATTTCAGTCTGCCCTGCCCACAGACTGGAACAATTTAGAAAAACGTTTAAAACTGGACAATTTCATCTCCAAATCATCTTTCAAGGATATTATCAAGGATACTTACAAGGATACTTACAAGGATACTACTATACATTTATACTGACACTTGCACATGCTCCTAAAGTAGCACCTGTATCTGCTGCCTGCTGTGGCTGTTTTGCTCTGTTTGACTTGTTTTAATCTTGTTCTGTTTTAACTGTATTTCTTTCACCCCCTGCCCCCGTCCCTCAACAGGCTGTGCCTTTTGCCAGGTCGCCATTGTAAATAACAATTGGTTCTTAAAGGTAAAATATATAAACAAATTATAATAATAATAAAAAGCGGGGTCTGGGGGTCCCCCACTAGGAACATTTTAGTTGCAAAGACTACATTTCCTGCATTCTGGTAAATTTTTGTGCATGTCAATCACAAAGGTTATAAACCTCAAATAAAACCAAAGGTATATCATTAAGGAGAGAGACGACACAAGGACTATCTTTGAACCAATATTTATTAAATAATAAATTACAAATTAAATAACTACTGTATAGGCCTACATAAAACATTTTAATGAGATGTGGACTTCAGTTCATCAGTGGTGGGTGTTGAATGAAGTGAGCCATTTATCAGGCCAGGCCACTGGTCTAATGGTCAGTCTGGACCTGCTGAGAGGTCCTGCTGAGAGGTCCTGCTGAGAGGTTCTGCTGAGAGGTTCTGCTGAGAGGTTCTGTTGAGAGGTCCTGCTGAGAGGTTCTGTTGAGAGGTCCTGCTGAGAGGTTCTGTTGAGAGGTTCTGCTGAGAGGTTCTGTTGAGAGGTCCTGCTGAGAGGTTCTGCTGAGAGGTTCTGCTGAGAGGTTCTGCTGAGAGGTCCTCCTGAGAGGTTCTACTGAGAGGTTCTGCTGAGAGGTTCTGCTGAGAGGTCCTGCTGAGAGGTCCTGCTGAGAGGTCCTGCTGAGATGTTCTACTGAGAGGTTCTGCTGAGAGGTTCTGCTGAGAGGTTCTACTGAGATGTCCTGCTGAGAGGTTCTGCTGAGAGGTTCTACTGAGAGGAGGTCCTTCTGAGAGGTTCTGCTGAGAGGTCCTGATGAGAGGTCCTGCTGAGAGGTTCTGCTGAGAGGTTCTGCTGAGAGGTTCTGCTGAGAGGTCCTGCTGAGAGGTTCTGCTGAGAGGTCCTGCTGAGAGGTCCTGCTGAGAGGTCCTGATGAGAGGTCCTGCTGAGAGGTCCTGCTGAGAGGTTCTGCTGAGAGGTCCTCCTGAGAGGTTCTGCTGAGAGGTTCTACTGAGAGGTTCTGCTGAGAGGTTCTGCTGAGAGGTCCTGCTGAGAGGTTCTGCTGAGAGGTTCTGCTGAGAGGTCCTCCTGAGAGGTTCTGCTGAGAGGTTCTACTGAGAGGTTCTGCTGAGAGGTTCTGCTGAGAGGTCCTCCTGAGAGGTTCTGCTGAGAGGTTCTACTGAGAGGTTCTACTGAGAGGTTCTACTGAGAGGTTCTACTGAGAGGTTCTACTGAGAGGTCCTGCTGAGAGGTCCTGCTGAGAGGTCCTCCTGAGAGGTTCTGCTCAGAGGTTCTGATGAGAGGTTCTACTGAGAGGTCCTGCTGAGAGGTCCTGCTGAGAGGTTCTGCTGAGAGGTTCTGCTGAGAGGTCCTGCTGAGAGGTCCTGCTGAGAGGTCCTGCTGAGAGGTTCTGCTGAGAGGTTCTGCTGAGAGGTCCTGCTGAGAGGTTCTGCTGAGAGGTCCTACTGAGAGGTTCTGCTGAGAGGTCCTGCTGAGAGGTTCTGCTGAGAGGTTCTGCTGAGAGGTTCTACTGAGAGGTTCTGCTGAGAGGTTCTGCTGAGAGGTTCTACTGAGAGGTCCTGCTGAGAGGTTCTGCTGAGAGGTCCTGCTGAGAGGTTCTGCTGAGAGGTTCTACTGAGAGGTCCTGCTGAGAGGTTATACTGAGAGTAGGGATGCACCGATCACGTTTATTGCCACCGATACCGATCACCGATCGTCTATGAGCCATATCGGCCGATACACTGCCGATACCGATTTTTTGGTTTTGTTATAGCAGCTGGCAGTATTATACTGTAGGTCTAACACAGGCATTCTCAATGTCCGGACTCCAGTCCAGATCCAGGCCGAACCACAACTGTCTCTGGACTCAATTATATTTTATATATATATAAATTATACTTTTCATTATGTATTATCTGTATTATCTGCGAGACAGCACCAACACGCAACAAGTCGAATTTATCCGCTATCTCAACTGCAAGCAGCGTCTCTGTGTGCATGTCCGACTGGAGCCACTGTCTGTGTGTGTCTGTCTACTCTGCTTTGGTCCAATCACATTTCCCCACCCACAGTCTGCGAATCAGAGGCAGAGTAGGGCGGGTCTTCACGGCATGCTTGGTTGTCTCTCAGCGACCTGGGACAGTGTAGCGCGAATGTTTTCTGAAAAGCCCTGAATCTATTAATTTTTTTTTTTTGTTTTTTTTTTTTGTTTTTTTGACAATTCATCATTGTTACATGAAAATATGTTTGCACCAGATTTAGCAGAAGCTAATTTCCATCTGTGGTCTATCCAGCTGCTAACTGTATTTGAGTGAGTTAAGTCTTGGTGTCATGGTAGACTCAGACCTAAGCTTTAAATCACAATCAACAAGTTGACAAAAACTTAATTCTTCCACCTTAGAAACATAGCTAAAGTACGGCCATTTATAAATCAAAAGGACGCTGAAAACCAGATCCATGCCTTTATCTCAAGCCAACTCGACTACTGTAATGCACTCCTTACCGGCCTCCCGAAAAAATACGATGATAACTATTTTATTGCAATGCACTATTGCATTATTTTATTCTATTTTACTAACTATTTTATTGCACTGCACTATTTTACTTTGTATCAGTGAATCATAGACGCCTGGCCATAAGAGCATTCGGAGCATCTCTGCTCTCCCACTATTGAACTTGGGGGAGCAAAGGTATGCTCTTGCTCCACCACTTTTTGATCATATGAAAAATATGATATATCCCCCCCCAATATATAAATCTAACCATAACTACGTTATGGTTAACTGAGTTTTATAGTGAAAAGAGCAGCTTTATTGGTCAAGATTGAAGGCTCTATATTGCAGGAAATTGCACGTACAGGTTAATTAAATTAAAAAAAAATCTGCCGTGGAATCAAACCACCCCTTGCCTGCACAAAACAAAAAAATTATATATAAAAAAAAAAAAAAATTGCAGATCATGTTTTTCGCACGTCATCGATCGCAATCTCATATTTATACTGAATATGGGTCGATAACGATCGATCGGGGCATCCCTAACTGTGAGGTCCTACTGAGAGGTTTGATTGATTGATTGATTGAAAACGTTATTAACAGATTGCAGAATGGGTACAATACAGTATCCTACAGCTAAAAAAATTGGGCTATATTAACTCATGGTTTGGCATGTTATTACTAAATCCAACACATTTGAACTGTTATTATTATTAACATGCACTTAAGTTTTTGGTTTAAATTTAGTTCACTTATTCAATTAATTGTAATCAAATTTATGTGATTAAAATCTATTCAATTATATGACGTGTCCCTTTGTTGCCTTAATTTTTTTAAGTAAAAAAAATATATATATATATTATCTAACCCTAACTTGTCCTAATAAACTAACCTACACTGTAGCACTCAACACTTTGATGAACATTGTTACTCAGCTGATAGAGTTGTTCCCTTCCTGATGGCTTGTCGTACAGAACTTGTAAGTCGCTTTGGATAAAAGCGTCAGCTAAATGACTAAATGTAAATGTAAAATGTAAACACTAGTCACATTATTTACAGTGTATACAGTACTGTTAAACAGAGATCCAAACAGAAAATATATACATACGAGGGGGAGGAAACTGTACATTAGGAGGGGGTGGGTGGGTGGGAGTATGGGTTCGGACATTTACGGGGGCCAGTTTCGTAGGTGCTCTTTGAGAGCGGTTTTGAAGGTGCGTAGGGATTCACATTTTTGTACGGCTGTGGGTAGGGCGTTCCACATTGAAACGCGTTTAGTCCCTTGTTTGAGCCGAATCTGGGTTGCACATGATTTGTGGAACTCCCTCTGGCGTGGTATTCACTGACCTTTGGGAAGTACCTCGACATGTACATGGGTACCTTCTGAGGTTCTACTGAGAGGTCCTGCTGAGAGGTCCGCCAACTCATCTTCACTATTGCACTGTCACAAATAAAAACACTGGCCAGACTGGAAAAATATATATATTTATTTTTAAATAAAACATTTTCTTTGGGGGGTGGTTATGTTGGCCAGTTAATATAGGTCATGGGGGGGATTTGTGACAGTATGTGTACTGCTGTTGCTCTTACCCTCTGATCTATGCCTCCTGGATATGTTTAACTTTTTTTATAAAGTACGTACAGTAGCTACATTGAAAAAAAAGGTAAACAAACAGATGCATACTGTAAACATGTAGCTGTGGCTATCACTACAGATGGATGGACACCAGCAGAAGCCTGTCACTGGAGAGAGATGCAACCTGCCAGCGTCTCATAGTGAGGCTGCAGAGCTGTGGGAGCAGGAAGTAAGATCATATTTCTTGTCTATTTGTAGTAATGTTTTAGAAATACAAACACTTCATGAATAATTTACTTCTTTTAGTGTTAAAACACTTTCCATTTGCTATTTGTGTGTGTGTGTGTATGTGTGTGTGTGTGTGTGTGTGTGTGTGTGTGTGTGTGTGTGTGTGTGTGTGTGTGTGTGTGTGTGTGTGTGTGTGTGTGTGTGTGTGTGTGTGTGTGTGTGTAGGTGTGTAGGTGTGTGTGTGTGTGTGTTTGTGGGTGGGTGGGTGCGTGCGTGTGTGTGTGTGTGTGTGTGTGTGTGTGTGTGTGTGTGTGTGTGTGTGTAGGTGTGTGTGTGTGTGTGTGTGTGTGTGTGTGTGTGTGTGTGTGTGTGTGTGTGTGTGTGTGTGTGTGTGTGTGTGTGTGTGTGTGTGTGTGTGTGTGTGTGTGTGTGTGTGTGTGTGTGTGTGTGTGTGTGTGTGTATGTGTGTGTGTGTGTGTTATCATCATCTACAAAAAGACCGTCTTAACACATGGTCTCATATGGATCGCAGGCCCCTGAACTGAATCAAATCGGAATCGTATCACGGCAGACATTGTGATGTCAGCAAATATCGCATTGTTGTCCAAAGAATCAATATAATATTGTATTGTGATGAAACTTACACCCCTAGTATGTATGTATGTATGTATGTATGTATGTATGTATGTATGTATGTATGTATGTATGTATGTATGTATGTATGTATGTATGTATGTATGTATGTATGTATGTATGTATGTACATAGGCGCCTACGTAATTGAGCAGACGCAGCGGGTGCTCTACCAGTATTGAACTTGGGGGAGCAAACTCGTCTCTTTGCTCCCTCACTTTTTGATCATATGATATATCCCCCCCCCCCCCCATATATAAATATTATCTAACCATAACTATGTAATTTCAATCAAATTAATAATACGCAATGACACTTAATAGCAAGTTTTTAAGTTTCCAAAGACTGCGACACCCCCCTGTCCGATATGGTTTGATCCAGCCCCCAGCAGACAGAGCGGACGCGCACTCCAGTCTCACAGCGCTGCAGGCAGCCTCCAGGTGTAAACTGATACGCAGGCAGCGTGAACACTTTGTCACAACAGCAGGATCTTCCACTAAGTAAGTTCAGTTGTTCGAACAAACTATTATGTTAGACATCATCTTTACTATTGAGTGGTATAACTTCTACCACGCAATACAATAAAATTGTTTCCTGGTCCGAAATGCCATCTGGTCAATAATAATAATAACAAAGTTTCCCTCTGGTTGGCGTTAGCTTTAGTGCTAGCCGCTAGCTAACGTTGTCATATATCTAGATATGTGGTGTCGTCAGCTGGATAACGTTGACTTCGTTTGCAAATTTTAACGTTCGCTATGGCAGACGAGCAGGGCCGGATTAACGACGGCCGCGGCCCGTGGGCCTTTAGTGACGAGGGCCCCCCCCCCCAATTTTTTTTTTATTTTTTTAAATTTTTTTTATTATTATAATAATAATGCAATAAAAGTCTGAAAATGAAGGGATTATGTCCATGAGTGTCATTTTTAGAAATTAAGGCCTGCCTCTTATATAAGCCTCTCTAATAAAGGCCTGGTGCTCTTTGCAGCTGAGGTAAATAGAAGACCCGTCCTATATTTGAGGATTTATGGTAAATCAAGATGTTCAATTATCTTAAGGTACAATACCTGAAATGAAAATGTGTGTGTGTGTGTGTGTCCAGCCAACCAGGTAACATGGCAGAAAAAAGAAAGAATACAGACATCGGAGCATTTTTCAGTACACCAAAACGCAAAGTAAGAACCCTAGTAGCCTAATAGCTCAAAGACTTAAAGGGCGGGCTCCACAAATAATGGATTGCACGGTGTTAATTGCACCCTTACTTACAATTCATTATGAATTGTAAATGGGGGACCCTGATGTAAACAAAACAAAAGTCTTTTTCTGGTCTGCATCCCCTTAACAATTGTGTGTATTGAGCCGTACTATATTGTACCCATTCTGCAATATGTTAATTCCATTTTTTAATATTATTATTATTATAGTAATTGGCTATCATACTGCAATATAAACTGAGTTTTATAGTGAAAAGAGCAGCTTTATTAGTCAAGATTGAAGGCTCTATATTGCAGGAAATTGCACGTACAGGTTCATTAAATGAAAAAAACCACCCCTTGCCTGTCAAAAAAAAAAAAAAAAAAAAATGCACCCCCACTTTCAACTATAACTAGGCGGCCATGTGTATGTATGTATGTATGTATGTATGTATGTATGTATGTATGTATGTATGTATGTATGTATGTATGTATGTATGTATGTATGTATGTATGTATGTATGTATGTATGTATGTATGTATGTATGTATGTATGTATGTATGTATGTATGTATGTATGTATGTATGTATGTATGTATGTATGTATGTATGTGTGTATGTATGTATGTATGTATGTATGTATGTATGTATGTATGTATGTATGTATGTATGTATGTATGTATGTATGTATGTATGTATGTATGTATGTATGTATGTATGTATGTATGTATGTATGTATGTATGTATGCTTACAGGGTATGTATATACAGTATACTGTATTATGTGTATATATATCTGTATATTTCTATTATTGTTTATTTTGCTTTATTAATGTAACTTTTACAATTTGTATTATATTTGTACTTGCCTTTTATTTGTATCTGCTGTTGTCATCCGTTTGTTTTCATTTAGTTAGTTTTTAAGATTTATTTGAGCATTTTACAGCTTTTTTATTGGCCATACATGACCGACAGAGGAGAGGGAGAACGGGAGGAGATGTGGGGAGGACATGCGACAGATCAGCCCGAGAGCGGGAGGCGAACCTCTGTAAAAAAGCCAATATCGAGCATCCCTAATATATACATACATATATATTTTTTCTTAAAATGTTTCTTTTATTTTGACATGCATCATCTCGTTTTCAAAAGGGCCCCCATATATATATATATATATATATACGTATATAATATATATATCATCTAGGTTGACTTTGTTGAGGTCAAAGTGTCTTTCCTCCACTAGAACAACATGGCACCACCGCTGGGACCTTGTGGCACGGGAGCCGAGACCCTCCACCGGCCTCCTCAGAACGGATCCAATTTGCACTTGGCGCCCGGCTCTTTATCTTTTATGTGCGGCCCTTGAGAAGACAGGGGAGCGCTGTATTAGAGCTTTATGCACAGGTGGAGGTGTCCCGGTGGCGTGGAGCAGGTTAGTTGTCAAAAAGCCTTATAAAACACTTGCTCTGATGGCAAATTAACCAATAACCACGCCAAGTGCTTTGAAGGTGACCCGTATTTTATCTTTCTTTCTTTTCCTTTTTTTTCTTCCTTTACTGCTGGCGTATTGAAAATGAAATATGGCCAGGAGGGGAGCAGGGGGCGTGTGAAGGGCAGGGTTTTAAAGGGCCAGCCGAGCCAGGACAGGCGGTCTAAACAAACCCAGGGGTGGGGAGGGGGAGCGGGGCGGGGTGGGGAGGAAGGTACTCAAGAGGACAGGGTCACAGCGGCCACGCTTTATAGACGGACGGCGCGGGGGTCGGGCGGCTCAGAGTCAGAGGGAGGAGAGACAGAGGTGTGGACGGAGGTGGTGACGGAGGTGGAGACGGAGGTGTGGACGGAGGTGGAGACGGAGGTGGAGACAGAGGTGTGGACGGAGGTGGAGACGGAGGTGTGGATGGAGGTGTGGACGGAGGTGGAGACGGAGGTGTGGACGGAGGTGGTGACGGAGGTGTGGACGGAGGTGGAGACGGAGGTGTGGACGGAGGTGGAGACGGAGGTGGAGACGGAAGATGATTACGGAGGTGTGGACGGAGGTGGAGACGGAGGTGGAGACGGAAGATTATTACGGATGATTACGACGACGGAGAGACTGGGGATGAGGAGAAAATTAAATGAAATTAAAATGGCTGACTACTTACCAGCGCTCACATTTTAATTTGTTTGGTTGGCAAAACCTAATTTATTTTTATGTAGAGTAAAAAAAAAAAACCATAAAAAAAAATACATTCGTAAAAATACACCCACAGTGCTTTTAGAAAAGTGAGGAATAAAAGTATTGCTTTTCCCCAAAAAAGATTATTGATGAATGAATTTATCATTCAAATGTTGGCGGGTCCAACATGTATGTTGTTGTTTACATGTTGTGTGCATTTATCCCCTCCCTACTTCCCATTTCCCCACGTCTATGTAGAATGCATCTGATTGGATACATGACTTGCTGGTGCTCAAGTGCGACATCTAGTGGCTGAATGTTATCTATAGCACCTTTAATTTGAATATAGAACAACATCTTTAACAAAATATCTGTATTGTGAGGCTCTCTTCTCTTTTATTTTCTTTCTGCTGTGTTATGTAACTTGTACTGTATGTTATTGTTTCTTGTTTGTGTATTTGTACTCGCTCTGGTGGCAAACCATGTTTCCCCTCTGGGATTAAGAATAAACCATACCATATCATACATTTTTTTTTTTTTTTATAAAAAAGTGTTATTGCCAATGCATTGTGAGCGATGAATTGGAGATGTTTCATGTACGTGTTTGCATGGGGGGGGAAAACTCACAATTTGAAAGAGTTAACTTTACTTGCATCATCAAACAGGGAAATATAATTAAGGCTACTGAGTAAGTGCTGAAATATCCTACTCTGCACCTCTGACTACGTCGTTCATGCAGCCACAATAGTGTGACTGACATGGATGTTTTGTCACATTGAGATTAATAACTGCCAATATCACAATCAATAGGCAGCTTGTTCATCCATCACATGTGCAGGAATAAATGAACAGCTCTAAACTGATCAGACACTGAGGTTGGTTCTTACAGACAGGTAAAACCAAGTGCTACAGTAGTTTTGTAAATAACTAATAATAAACAACTACAACTTTGTAACAGAATATAGTTGCCCCATTTTTAAGTTAATTCATACACACACAGAATTGATAGCCTACAGCAGGGGCGGAGCTATAGGCGCGGCAGGGGAGGCAGCTGCCTTAGGGCCCGCCCACCGTCTGGCGGGAGGGGGGGCCCGGGCCCCGGTCCCCCCTCCGGCCCCGGGCCCAGGCCCGGGACTGAATGGAGTTGCCGTTCGCGTGTGGGACTGGATCGAACACAACTGGTGGTAACGGCAACTGGGACTGGTGCGTTTGTTTTGATTCTAGGCTCCTCCCGTTTTGCCAGTACTGTGGTACGAGTACGACTGATAGCGTGTGGTTTAGGAACAGGGCGTTTTGCACAAATCCAGCGCTCCCTTTCCTTGGCTGTGACGTAGCCACGTAAATCTCACAAGCAGCGCGGAGGTGTCACGTTCACGTTACGTGGGAAGAATCGGAAGAAACAGCTTCCGACTGGGAAAAACCATTCACGTCAGCCTCCTAGTTGTAATTCCTACTAGGACATATGGGATTTTTTATAGACCCCGATATCTCCCACTTCGCGTCACGAATTGCGGAAGTATGGATGTGGGCGTTTTGATCGAGTCAATGCGTGAAGGCTTCCTAGTTGTAGCAACGAGATGTCCTCTGGTTCTTCCGCTTCTTCCCAGTAACGTGAACGCGGCATGGTGCGCATGCGCTGTGACACCAACGGCGGAGATGGACGTTCGGTCTGTAAATACCACTCGTCGAGTAACAATGTTTTAAACTGTTTATTGGCAACTGCGAGCTTCCAGACCCCATCGTGGAGCTGTGTTGGACCCATATTGTACGCTGGGTATCTTTGAAATTCAGATCTGATGTATTCTTGACACACCGCGAGCCCCTTGACGACGCTTGGTCGTTTCTCTACTGGGTGATCGGGGCGGGTGGGCAAGTGACTCCGGTCACAAAAGCCACAGGCTTGCAAACCGAAAGTCACGAAAGGGGCTAACCGAGGACCAGCACAAAGTGTGGATATATTATGATTTAACAAGTCTTATCTGTCCAGGACGATGACAACATTATTGCAGGTAAGCTAACTAGTACTACTATTACTAACGTTATCACGCTAGCTTGGATGCTAACTAACGTAATGTGAATGAATGAATGAATGAATGAAAACTTTATTTAACAGATTGCAGAATGGGTACAATACAGTACGGCTCGTTAAGGGGATGCAGACCAGAGAAAGACGTTTGTCTTGTTTACATCAGGGTCCCCCATTTTCAATTCATAGTGATCATAGAAAACATATACGTTACCACCTAGCCACAATCTATGGTATTTCTGGTTACCACATGGGTGGCGCACGTGAACACTTTGTGAATTATGTGAGGGTGTATCATGATGATGGTAATTTGGCACTTAACGAACGTTACCTATCTCTTTGCCGTTTTGCATAGTGCACTGCATAGTACCAGAGATGACAAAAGTTATGTGGTAACATAGGTCGCATCACTGCCAGTAGTCGGCATATTACCCAATTCTGACTCTGGTATTAGTCAACTAACGTACTGTTAGCCAGCTACTGTAATAACGAAACTGAAATATCTAATGATGATAGTCAATCATAAAGACAGAAAACACTCTCATCACAGACAAGCTGGATCTGGCCAAATACCTAAACATGTCATGGTGAATGAATGAAAACTTTATTTAACAGATTGCAGAATGGGTACAATACAGTACAGCTCAATACATACAATTGTTAAGGGGATGCAGACCAGAGAAACACTTTCGTCTTGTTTACATCAGGGTCCCCCATTTTCAATTCATTATAACATAATGACATACAGATAGACAGTAGTGCTACATCTATACATGACATACCAGATTTGCAAATACAGTACTGTTTGTGATACGAAAAGAGTCCAGAAAAGAGAGTATATACATTTGACGTATTATTATTGTATTGTGATATGTTTTGTTTCATGTTGGATTTTTTTTTTTTTTTTTTAATAATACAATAAATATCGGGGGGGGGGGGCCCGAGCTGTCAATCTTGCCTCAGGGCCCGTGGGGCATTCCAACCGCCACTGGCCTACAGAGTGTAATATGGTGCCCTCTAAGGTTAAAATAGGAGCGACAGTAGCTCAGGAGGTATAGAGCGGCCGTCTGGTAATCAGAAGGTGCTATATAAATGCAGTCCATTTAAAATGCCAGTCTTAAACCCTCTTCTAAATAACATTTTGTTTGAATTCTGACACAAAAATAAATCATAAGAAGGATGCCACTGGTGAGCAGGGTAATGTGAGAGAGTCTCAGTGACCAGCAGAGCGCCCATACTGAGTAACACCCGCTGACAGTTTAAGCGTGGCTCAGGCTTCCGGCCAATCAGGGAAATTGACAGGGAAAGGTATGTACCTTATTGGCCGCCATGGTTGTCAATCACACTTTTTAGTGTAATATATTCTCAGATATGTACCACATTGTGAATGTTTCAGTGTTAAGATTAGATTAAAATGTATTGTCATCATGCAGCAGACGTACAGTACAACGAAAAGAAGTTTGGCACCCAACCAGAGTGCAAATGTAACAGTAAAGTGCAACAGTAATATATAATGTACAGGGGATTCAATTGGGGATATATATAAATTAGTACTACTATAGTGCTAATCAAATGTATGTACAGAGTTGTAGTATTAATATGTACAGTGTGGTAGTAAGTAGTACTGATATAGAGTAGGTAAGGGATATGTACAGATATATATATATATAGTATCTACAGATATGTAAAAAGGATTATGTGCAGGTATACACAGATGTGGATAGATATATACAGTACACAGTAAGAATAAATATACATATAGGGTAGATCCAGCACTATTGTTCATGATATCATACAGAGTTATAACCAGGGATGCAGTGGTGGGTGGACGGGGTACCACGCCGTGGTGGGTGGACGGGGTACCACGCCGTCCTAGTAGTTCGCTGAGCAGAAGTATGCGCAAACGCGCACACAAAAATTGTTTGTCACTCCCTGGCGCCAAGTACCCGGCGGCCGGCACAGTCTATCACCTAGACTTTGCATAATAATAGGATACCGATAGTATAACAACTAGAAGAGCCAAACCAAAATACAAGCCTGTACCAATTGGTGGGGGTTTGCTTGAGGCAGCTGTGGAACCTCTCACTATGTGACAATGGTCCCGACTGGAAAGATCAAGGATGAGGCATTAAGTTGGGCTTCAGAAGGAAACGTTAGGTTATGACTATAACCAAGTTCTGTTAGTATGGTGACGCTCGGCGTCACTCTCTGCACTGTCCTCGCACACGTGCACGCGCACTGAATAAAGACCACAATGTACCTTTAATCCCAATATTTGTCTGACCACACCCCTATCAGCTTACCCATATAAACAGGGGTGGGGCCACCCACTCGCCTCCTTCCCAAGCTTTCACCACAAGGCGAGATCAAGGGCTGCAGCGGCGTCGGACGCCGAGCGTCACCATACTAACAGAACTTGGTTATAGTCATAACCTAACGTTCTGTACCGTATGGCTCTTGCTCGGCGTCACTCTCTGCACAAGGGAGGCCGAGCGAGAGCCATCGGCCGACAAATACACCCCGCTGAAAGCCCCCCACAACCATCAGAACAGGGAGGGCCGAGCCCCCCCGACCCCCCCTAATGGAGGGCACCCCCCCTATTGGGGGCTTCACGGGCGGGGGCGACGGACCCGACCGTGCGAAGAGGCACTCAAGCAACTCAACGCACAGGGTGAGCAGACCGTGGCTTGACCCCACGACTACACACACGCACAACCCGCATGCCACCCGGGAACAAACGGAGGGAACAACCTCGTTACTGCCCCCAGAATCACGGGGTCAAGGGCAAACCCAACCCCGTGGCAAGGCCGTAGCAGCGGAGCGCGAAGGAAGACCCAGACACACCAAAGGGACTGGACCCCCTGGAACGGGGGCCCGGAGAAGTCCATGATGCCAGCATCAAGACCCCACCAGGTGGGCACTTAGTGACCCCGCCCGCCAGCGTATTCGGACAAAGGCCCCTCAGCCGAGAGGGCCCTGTCCCCCCAATAGTACACCGCCTGGCACACTGACCCTGCAGAACAGGCAGTCAACATGGCCGTAAGCACACAAAAAAGGTTAACCAACGGAAGCAGGCAGCGCACCGGGGAAAAACCAGGCAACAGGCTGTTAACCCTAGCCTGGAGACTGCGGACGAGACAGGCGCCAGAGGGGACAGCTGAACACAGCCGCACCGGCGGAAGGGGCGTAAGCTGGCGTTGTTGCATGACCAAGCCTCCATTTAAAAAGCCCCCACCCAGAGGGGTTGAGGCAGAGAAGGCTGACACGATTGGCAGACGTTATGAACGTGCAGGGGCACCCTCAACCGGTGAACCCGGGAGTTGACACTGCTCCAACACACCAGGGAATCAACCACCTTGGTGTTACCCAATGCGGTGGTTGTTCCTATAACCCCTCAAGAAAAAAACTCCAAAACACACCTGCGGGTATACACCGGCTATACCGCAGTACAAGTGTTTCAGTTTTCAAAAAAGGGTTAACCCAGGCCTACGGGTCGACGAAACATGACTTTGGACCGGGCCCGGCGATACGGGAAGCACAGGGTCACCAGAGGAGGTCAAAGACCACCCCAACAGGCCCCTCTTCGCCATGCGTGAGAGAGGAGCGAAAAAGAATGGAGAACCAGCCCCAAGCACACCGTACTTGGTATTCCCAGGCGGTCTCCCAACCAAGTACTAACCAGGACCAACCTGTGTAGCGGCCGAGATCCGACGAGATCGAGCGTGTACAGGTTGGCATGGCCGTAAGCCATTACGACAGTGCTGAGTAAAAAATGTACCCAACCAGGGTCTCCATAGCGCTTAACCCTGTGACACCCGGACCGACCTGGCATTTTTCCCCCTGAAAAAAGCCCAAGTCCCTCAGGGTACCAGAACAGCAGATCTGCATCCCCGGCGGACAACGGGTTCAACTGATCCGGACCAGCGTGACCAGAACCAGTCCCGTGCCCTAACCACGCCGACATGCCTACTCCAGGAGAAGGGGCAGATATGCGTGTTGATCTTAACATGAAAAGAAGGCGCCACCCAGACGTTCGGGCGAACCGCGCCCGGTGGCCCACCCCCAGGGCGTGAGACCCCTCTACATATGTTCAGATCCATTCCGTCATCATCCCCCAGATATGAACGAGAATCCGTCGATAACCAAACCAGGTCGTCGGATTTGGTCGTCGGAAGAGGAAAAACCTCCATCCCAGTTGCTTTATAAAAACGCCGTTTTAACCTCAAGCAACCAAGGCGTGCCAGTCAGTCGCCTGTTTACAGAACACCCCGAGCTAGCACTATACGTGCGTCGGGATACACCAACATCAATGAACAGGCTATTTAGACCTGTCATTGAATCCCCAAGGCGCCCAGGGGAACGACAAGAGGGGTGTGATACTTCCTAACTCCAACTCTTTTTAGTAGAAAAGAAGGAAGCACCAACAGTATGTATCCCAGCCTACACAGCCGGGGGTAAAACATTTTCACATTTTTACATCCCACCACCCTCCCATAGGAAGGAGACGGGAATCCCCAGAGAGACTTCCCACGCGAGCTGTACAGATTGAAAAAAATATATTGCACCTTGAGCCATGTAAAAAATTGGTTTTAGGGCTCTCCGGGGAGGAGGCACTGAACCCATACACACTCAATAATCGAATTGAATCGAATACATACACAATAGAGTATGACTCCTTCTAGAGGGTCCACTCACCTTGACAATCTGAGGAGGAGGCTCTGTACTCTGAAGGAGGCTCCCTCCTCACGGAAGGAGTCCCGACTCACAGAAGGCCCGAATAGGAGCTTGGTGAGGAGGAGCCCTGACCACCCCCCGAAACAGATCCATCACATGGACCTGAACAGCACACGGAAGTCCTACCAACAGAGACGCGCACAGTGACGTACTCTATGGCGGGGGGATTTCTGCGGTGCACACGCCCAATATTCCAGGCCGTGGGACCAGGAAACTCCCCCCCCCCCCCCCCCCCCCGTCCCTCACCCTGTAACCTGCCGAACCGCAACGTGACAGGAACCTTGAAGGACAGGTGGGTTTACCCCTGACCAACAGAAAAAAGGGGGAGGAAAGGTTACCAGTTCACCCCTTTAAGACCCCACACCCATGATATGATGTAATGACAAAAAGAGAGTATGACAAAGTCATAGTCAGCTCTATGAAGCGTCTGACAGCTTCACACAGCGCATGAGCTAACCTGCTATCTGATTTTTACTAAGGAAAAAACACAGAATAGAGAGGGCTCTCCAAGAGCCCCGGTACCAAACTTACACATGTGCTTCTGTGGCCAGTCCAACCCAGTTGTAGGTCACATGACACACACAACCCATCATCACCTACAAAAAATGGCAAAAACACTCAACAGAGGAACGCCGTTTTTCATAATGAGAGAATACATAATTCTCGATTAGTATCGGCCACAGGCCTTGCTAAGCACACACGAAAGCGACCAAACAATCTTTTCTTTTAGGAAAATAAAGTTTCTCCAGCTGTTTTAGCACAACCTCAGCAATCAAGCTAAGGGTTACATCGTATCCCTACCACACAGTGACACAATGTAGTGCAACAACATGTCTGAAAGGAGGATGAAGAAGTCCCCAGGGAACCGGGGGGAAACACAATCCTCCTACTTTACCCTTAATACGGCCAGTTAAAACAGTTAATATGTGAACACACCGTTCATTGTCATTACAGGCTGAGAAAAGAATCATTCTTTACTCATTTGTCACTAAGCATAGCTTTATAGGTTAGTTAACCCCCTTAGTTGTGAGTACACGGTACATATAAACACACATGATGTTTCTCAACACAACAAACCAGATAATTTTCACATCTGTAACAACAACCCGATTTGCATGGAGAAGCTAAATACCAGTAACAAGACAATTCACACATAACTCGCGTCGTATCCTAAATGTAGTGCAGCAACACTCGTTTTGGAAAACATTGTTATTTACAAAACATTTAGAAGGGAAAGCCAGAAGAAGTGTACAAGGTCTGGCCAAACCTTGCCTACCCGGAGCGTAGATCAAGCGAAGTGCAGTCTCAAGGCACCGTAGTAAACACAGCCGTTCTGTATTGTCGATCTGGGCAGCGTCGCCGCTCCATCCCGTCGCTACGGTCCCCCTTGTTGACGCAGTCCTTGCCGTCCTGGCCCAGGGCAGGTTCTAACCGTCGGTCGCTACCGCCCCTGCCCGCGAGACGCCGAGCGAACGCGACCAGAGGGGAGACTTCGAATCCCCCCCGCCTCTCCCCGTGAGGGAGAGGGGAGTTAGGAACCGCGGCGGCGCGCGAGGGGCCGGAGCCACCCCGCGCTGGGCCTCGGCCGATAGCAGCAAGCTAACGTTTCCTAGCCTAGCCAGGTAGGCCACCTAGTGATCACAGCAGACTAGCGCCGCAGCTAACAGCTGACTGGCTAACAGTAGGCCACCACTAGTACGTAAGCTAAACAGCTATCACCTGAACTTGTACACAATGATATAACACTCACTCAGACAGGCCGCCGTTCTGAAACCCTCCTCACTTTTTAAGAGAAAAGAGAAACAAGATGTTAACACAGTTTTACAACGGTGATTTTACCAACACCCGACGGAGCCAGCACAATACCCAAATGGCCTGTAGCTGACTTGAACACAGATCTTCCACTACCGAACATCTATGCCCATATTTCCTTGTGAGGAATACTCTCATTTGGATATGAAAGATGGGGCTCACGGTGACAGAGAAAACATCCACTCGTCCAGAAAACACAGGGATCACCAGTGTTAATGGTCGTGGCCCACTAGTTAAACTATAATGGGCTTCAGACCAAGGTCTTCTGTCGCCTAAGAGGCTGAACAAAGGACCCTAGTCTGGGGCCGGTTTTCATAAACATTGTCAACTAGCCCCCATAGCACTAACAGACAAGTGGAGCTTGCCAGCAAAACATAACTCACCAAACCTGGAACCCACCGCTTCTCACAACAGCGGCGCGTCCTACAGCCCAGCTGTGTCTTTACCGCAACCAGCACACAGCAAGGACTGCAGTTGGAAAGGCATGTAGCGGCGCGAACTCCCAATACGAAAACCGGTGGAGGATTTTTAGAATGATCATCATCTTCCAGACACTCCAGTACGAAGACAATATCGCCGTATTTTCTCGAAAATAGTGAGAGAGAAAATAAAGATATGATGTCAACGTATCCTTGTTTTCCAACTCTTCTCCTACCATCACATCACTTCAAGTGGGGATCTACCGAGGCACTTCCTTGTGGTGAAAACGAGAAAGGAGGCGAGTGGGTGGCCCCACCCCTGCTTATATGGGTAAGCTGATAGGGGTGTGGTCAGAGAAATATTGGGATTAAAGGTACATTGTGGTCTTTATTCAGTGCGCGTGCACGTGTGCGAGGACAGTGCAGAGAGTGACACCGAGCGAGAGCCATACGATACAGAACTGTCCTTCTGTAAACTAAGTTACATTGTTAATTTAGTTTGTATTTACTTTTCTAGTTTAAGTTCATTCAATTAAAGAAATTGTAACTACAATTACATTTAAAACATTGTTTGTTTTTCAACCATATCTGTTGACAATATAATTTCTTTATATATTGAAGGCTACATCCTGCTACCTTTTTCAGCTTCTCTATTTCAAGGCAATATTTACAAAAACTAAACTAAAACTAGTAATTTCCTATACAAACATGTTTCCTACTATTTATTCTGCATAATAATAATCTGTTCTGTGCGCATGCGCGCGCGTGCACGTGGCGTCCGGGCAGTTCCCATATTACGACTGCACCACTGGTTATAACAGTAGAACAGTCGAAGGGTCAAAGTGGGTATCAAACAGGAGGGAAGACTGTCAAGTTTTAAACTGTGGATACCAAACAGAAAAGGTAAAGATGACGTTGAACTGTTGAACAGTAATCCAGAACTATTTTATTGCACTGTAAAACACTGGGATTTTATATGTCTGCACTTTATGTGCACTATTTTACCCTGTCTATTCTATCTTACTATTTGTATTATTGTCTATTTAAAACTGACTCAAACCATAAACAAGGTGGCCTGTTGGGATGTTAGATCCTAATGTGAAAAACTGTGATTTTATATGTCTGCACTTTATGTGCTCATTTTGTCTTTGTTTCTGTTGTGAAGCACTTTGAGCTGCAGTTTCTGTATGAAAGGTGCTATACAAGTTTATTATTATTATTATTATTATTATTATTATTATTATTATTATTATTATTATTATTATTATTATTATTATTATTATTATTATTATTATTATTATTATTATTATTATTATTATTATTATTATTATATTAGTGTGCATTTGCCTCTCGCGCGGTATATAACCCACATCATATTTATTCAGACCTCCGCCTAACGCCCTGAGAGAGAACCGGAGGGAGAGAGAGAGAGCGTATTGATGAGCCTCGGTGGCCCGGGGGTGATGCGTCTCAAATGGCTCCTCTCAAACCTGCGTCGACTCCAGGCCTCCGCGGCAATTAGAAGCAAAATGAGGCGAGCCTCGGCGGAGAACACGGAGAGATTGGCCCACTTAAGCACCGTCAACAATAACCCAGCCTCCCTCTCTACCTTTCTTTTTACCTTTTGTATTCTTGTTTTGTATTCTCTCTCTCTCTCTCTCTCTCTCTCTCTCTCTCTCTCTCTCTCTCTCTCTCTCTCTCTCTCTCTCTCTCTCTCGCCCCTTTGTCAAGAGGGCGAGGGACAGACATACAGACAGACGGACGGACGGGGGGGGGGGGTCTCTCTCTGAGTGCCGAAATGACTGTTGAGTCCGTGATGTTTACAGTGGCCTCAAAATCGGGGCAACAAATTATGCTGTCAGGGACACATGTATGTGGGATGAGGAGGAGGAGAGACGCTTCAAATGTTCACCGTTGAACACCTTTAATGGTTGCTAATACGGGAGGCGTGGCTGCTCCTATTAAAATGTGTGCCCAAATCAATAAGAGGCATAATTAGAGTTGTTAGAGCAAATTATAACATGGCTATTATGTGGCTGTACAATGTTGCTCCGTAAACTGTTATTACAGGAGGAGAAGCTTTGTGTGCATGTGTGTAGGTGTGTATGTGTGTAAGTGTATGTGTGTGTGTGACGTGTATGTACCTTTCGGAGAGTGGGAGAGAAAAGGAGGGAGGGAGAGAGCGTGGATTTGGGCCGTTAGAGGGGGGAGATTATATGCAATAGTTGCCTCTTTGTACAGTAATCGTCACTCCCCTTATTGACGGAAAGCTCACTGTTTTCGGTGCCTTTTGTACGCGGTACAATTCACGTCATTGTACAGTCGTCATTTAGAGCCATTCAGAAGCGTATTACCAAGGCCACGCCGCCTCTTTTCTGCCGTCGTAAAAACGGCCGCCATCCATCGAGCCGCACAACACCGCGTGTTACTCCACAGACTCTCTGGCTCCACTGGCTCTTTGTGTTTCTCACCGTGCCGGAGTGATCGACAGAGGCCGTGTCCGACAGATACAGAGCCTTCCCTGACGCGGCGTTGTGTGTGATGTGTGTGTGTGTGTTCACCGCGACCTTGATTTGAATGGGGTGCGAGCGCTATAGGCCGAGCAGCCGCGTCTAGCGGGACTCCCACACTTTGACCTCATTCAGGTGCCGCGTCGCGCCAGACTCACACTCGTAACGTCACTTATACACGGCTCGGTTATAACAGCGCGCGGTGCTGGGTCACGGAGAAGGCAAAACAAAACCACCAAAACACCCGTGATCTCGGTGTGTGTGTACTCATCAGCTGTCCGGTAATGGCTCGTTGCAACTCATCAATCATTTCTGACAAGCCCCGGCTGTCGTGACATACGATTAGCGACTGTTTCGACACCAAAATATGATTCAAGAGAAAGTGCGGCATAATTGTACGCCGCTCGCCGACGGAAATCAATTTGAGGTGCGCTAATGGGCGAGAGTCCTTCATTGGAGTGTTCTCGTTGACTAGCAAGGCTTTTACCGGGTGGAGACCAAAGTTGGAACAATTACGGTAATGAGAGTCAGCTCTGATGGCACTCCACAGGGAGTCGCGGTGAGTGTCGAGGTGAGTGGCGCCGATCAGACCATGATGACAAAACAAGGGACAAGGTAGAGCGAGGGACGCGGTGGAAGAGTGCCTGCACGCGAGGCGATGTTTTAACGGGGGATCGGTCGAGAAACACTGAAATATCTTCTGTGAAATTTTTTTTTCTCTCACCAAAGGTTACGGATGAACAGTGTTTGAAGTTTAAACAGGTTTGCAGAGCATGTAACTAATACAAATAAATAAAAACAGGCCAAGGCACGGCTTGACTGTGTATACCTGTGACAATATATTGTAGTTGAGAAGGGCATGCGGTTGTTTGACAAGATAATATATGACTCAAACCTTCTGGAGCTTCCTATAGCCTCTGTTCTCTATACGTCTATGGCAATTACACAGATAGTCCTGTAAACAGAACCCCTTCTTTTGACTGAGCACGGCTGGGCGTTTGGCAGAGAAACAGCACCGGGAGCACCCCCCTCCCCGTCCCCCGGTCCCCCGCACGCTGTCGTGCGTTCCCGTCTCTGGCGCTGTCGAAGGCAGACCTACACCGCGCCCCGGCACATACTCTATAGAATAAACAATGCCACTGTCAAACCCGTCGCTTGGCCGTGTCCCCAAATCAATTCCCTGCACACTCCCCGGATTAGCCATGGGTGACTTAATTGATTCAACACAGTCAAGTGATCTTCAAACAAACAGGCTCTTTTTTCAAAACTTGAAAAAGGGAGTGACAGCCACCAAACCTGAACTCACTGTATAGATGACGAATCGTTGCTCGGGGCGACAGATGTTATTCTTAACAATGACTGGCTGCTGCTGGTGGAAAGATAACTCGCCTGTCCTAAATTCCTATAGGCCACTCCATAAAAAAAACTGGCAAACAGCGAAGCAGAACCGGGCGATGGGTCATTGGCGCCCTGCGCTAATCGAGAAGTCTTGAAGATAAATTTCCGCGATAACCGACGCGCGTCACGCCCGGCGCGTGCCTGGGAGCCGTTGGAGAGTGAGACGGAGAGTCTTTTTAGGGTTTCTCCTGACTTTGCTTCCACGCCGCCGCTTAATCTTGCCTGCGAGCCATGGGATGACAGACAGAGCGATTAGCATTGCTTCTATCAGAGTCCAGTTAAGCAGCAGTGTTCAATAGGCTTCTCATTGTGCAAAACCCCTACGGAGGCTGCGTTCGTCATTGTGATGGGAGTCTAACTCATGCTCAGGAATAGTTTTGTTCCTCAAACTTGTGCCCCCGTTCCCCTCCCCTCGTATCTCGATTCTCTCTCAGCTCCGTTCAGATGTTCTACATTCAATGCGGCCGGTACCGTCGGTATCGCCGGGACTCGTAATCTCGCCGCTTGGTCAAAAATCACGCTACAGGGCTTCGCTCGTTCTTCTTCCAAAGGTTCCGGAACTTTTTCAAATTGCCTCGTGTCCTCGGCAAGGGAACTATATAAAAGAAGGAAGAGTCATCACGTCACTGTGTAGCGCGCGAACGCACTGTTGGTGTCAAGGGTGGAACCTTTCAATTCGTCCCGCGATCGACTCGAATGGGATCAGCCCTCTCCTCGTTTATGTTATTTAAACAGGTTATTACCTCGGGTGTCAGAATATGTATATCAAAGTCTGCCGCCAAAGTCTGGCACCAAGCAGAACATAGAACACTGGTATTCTGACATGATGACCCTTCCTTCTTTTATTTTGAGGTCCGAACCTTGACATTTAGCCTTTATCCTATTTTCATACTAGCACTCGTTTCCCTATGCTTTCTCTTTGTTGTTCTTAGCTCTATTCTATTTAAATCTTTCAAAAATGTTCTTATGTACCCCAGTTGCTACTGCATGTACATATTTGTGTTTTATTACACATATATGTACATACATACCAACTATTTCGCCTGTTTTATTCTCCACCCATCGATCATCCATACAGATGCAGCACTGAAAAATCAAATCTCTGCTGCTCATCTGCTAGGGATGTGCATCTCCATCACTGAGGCCGATGCGATGCGCATCTCGATACGGTGCCAACGATACGATACATTAACGATACATTTTAAGCACCGGGCAATGCGATGCGATCCGATTCACCCCTGTTGAGATACGATACGATTCGATACGATTTGATTCAACATAATGCGATTCGGGACGATACGATGCGATTCAACACGCTGCAAAAAAATTATAAAATGTTATGGTATGACAGAGGATTTGGTTGTATTCCTTATATGCAGCTTATATTATTATTAAAAATTAAATTAAATCTACTGTAAGACAATTTATATAAAAACTCTTGGGTGCCTATTAAAGGGGAACTATCTTATAAATGGCCTTTTTCAGTGTTTAGCATTGTTTCCTAGCTATGTGGACTTATATTAATATGATCTATGTCTCTAATTCTCATATTGGCGCATTCTTCCAATTCTCCTCTCACAATATTCACCCTCACTGAACTGAGTCATCTGAAAATGTGATGATTTGTGATGTCAGAAAGACACCGCTGCATGATAATGTGGCAGATGCCGCGAAGGCCACACAGTGGTTTAGGAGCCCAGCCTCAAAACAGCTTAAGATCTTCAGGTAGAAAAATGCTGTTTTTGAGGACTTGATTAGAAATACAAAACAATGAATTAAAAAATATATATAATTACAGAGGTGTTCCATAAACTCACAGGAATTGTGTAAAAGTGCCCAAATAGTGAAAGAAATAGTAAAATAGTTCCCCTTTAAGACTTTTGCACAGTACTGTGTTTTCTATCCACTATAGCTAAAAGTAAAAACACACACACACAATGTATATATACACACTACTGTGAGACAATAATAATCACACAAAAAGGGATAATGGCTTATAGCAGACTTAATGCTTTTATAATATTTCAGATAATAAAATTAAATGTTTATCATCAACTATCCAGTTAGTATTTATTAGGGGTGTAACGGTACGCGAATACGTACTGTACCGCCTCAATGTGGTCCTCCGGTACAGTACGCACTGTGCACCGAACGATTGCAACGGTACGGAACCTTTTTTTGCTGAACTTAAATCCCCCCGGCCCTAATATAACGTGCACAACTAACCGGATGTTGTTTGTTCATCCCATGCAGCACGCAGCCACACTGAACGAGAGCTGTAATTCAGCATAGCATATTAGCCTTAGTATGGCGAGTCAATACTAACTGACAAGCCAGAGCTATGTCATTGTTCAACTTTATTGCGAACTTTATCAGGCATTTGAAACGGCATCACCCGAATGTGAATATCACTGGTACAAGGAAGAAACAGACCCTAGTGCAAACCCAGCTCCCTGTGGCATTCAAGCAGCATCTCGCTATTAATTCAGACCCGGCCAAAGCAATAACAAACGCCAGAGGTGTTTTTATAGCAGCAGATCTGCGACCATACTCTGTTGTCGAGAACACTGGGTTTAAACACATAGAGCATAAAGAGTAATAGAGCCCCGCTACCTATCCCTCTTGTCCGTATTTCAGCCAGCAAGTCATACCACCAGCTCTGTATAAACAAGCCCCTTTCGTGACTATGATGCAAGCCCTGCCCCTGTATTCAAGCAGGGCTTGCATCACAGTCATGAAAGGGGCTATGTATAAACAAGCACACGCTACAGTTGTCCAAGGCATCTGCTATATAATAATCTTCAGGTTTACTTTAAGTGCTATTAGTAGGTTACAGCAGTAAGCATTAGTTTGCTCAGTAAATTATGGCCAATTCGTTGTATATTGTTTAATACAGTTAAATAGATAAATGAAAAGCAATTTTTTTTATCCCCCCCCCCCCACTGTACCGAGAGAGCGTGTTTGAGCGTTCTGATGCTCCATAGCTAACCACACCATGATGGCATTTTGTCATCAACAACACAGTTTGAACGGAGGAAGCGATATAAAGAAACGAATTGCCAATAAATGTTAAAAAAAGTTATCTTTGAACCTGTTGTCAAGTGTCGTCAATATACCCCCCCCCATTTCCTCACTAATGGAACTGGTGTTGCAGAGTCACATTAGTTAGTTAGATACTGTAGATTAGCGTTAGCTGAGCGGCTAAGTGGCTAACGTTAGCCAGCGGCTACTATCGTTAGCCAGTTGACCAATTCAATTCATCAGTCTCCTCCTCGACTTCCACTGTTTGTTGATAACTGTAGTTATGAAGCAACGATAGTATTCTGCTGTGTGTGTAGTCAGTGCACTGCTGACAGAAGTGGATGAGAGGAAATTATATGAATGAATCGGTTTTGACCGATGCAAAGACGCTAACAAGAGATGCATCGCGAGTTCAACCTGAATTCTAGCCGATGCGCACTTATTCCACCGGTGCACTCGCATTGTGAACGTTTATGCCGGTGCACCGATGCGAATCGGTGAATCTTAACATCACTATCATCTGCTACTCCTCTCCTGCTCCTCTCCTGCTCCTCTCCTGCTCCTCTCCTGCTCCTCTCCTGGTGTGATTTTGTGACTCCTATTGTTCTGGACCGGGCCAGATTTCACACCGCCACTGCCTCCCACAGGCTGTGGAGATTTTCATCTTAAATTTGTATATAAACATCTAAGATCAATTAATATACTCAAATGGGCTCAGTTGGGGATAAGTCAATTCAAAGACCTGTTTCATACAAATATGCAGTTAAAATCATTTATGGATTTAAGAACATGCAGAATATGCCATCCCAAATACTGATTTCTTTAAATATTTACAAATGAGAAACATTATACACATACTGAGAAGAGAAAATAAACTAAGACTAGAATTACATGAAATAGAAGAAATACTAATGTCATCGACCACAATTAAAGGTAAAATTAGTGAATTTTATGACATCTTCTCCAAAGAATGTCACTCATCTTTTTTGCCTTTGTTGAGGATCTGGGAGACAGACCTAACCATGAAATTTGAAGAAAATACATGGCTAAATATTTGTGATAGAATACATTTTCCATTTACAAGTAACAAAATCAAAGAAGCTAATTTTAAATGTATCCATAAATTGTATCTAACTCCAATAAAAATGCATAAAATGTCTAGAGATAATTCAATAAACTGTCCTAGATGTAAAACTAATGAAGGAACATTTCTACACATGTTTTGGCACTGTGATAAACTAAAACGATTCTGGAATTGTATTCATTAATTTACAAAATCTGTATTAGAAACGGAATTTGACTTGTCTCCATGTGCCTACTTACTAAATGAATTACCAGAGATCAAGATGGATCCAAAAAAACTTAGACTGCTGATTGTTATAACATACTTTGCCAAGAAATGTATTCTCCTGTTTTGGAAAAATTACTCTTCGCCCACTTTCGAGATGTTTCAAGATCAGATATCCCAGCTTCTTCCATTGGAGAGATTGACCTTGGAGGAGCGCGGCCGGGGGTGGATGTTCCGGGACCTTTGGTCTCCGCTGTTTTCTCGATTGAGCAGGGGGGCTGTTGATTGATACGGCTAGTGGCGGTATGTGAATATATCCGCATGCTGTCGCTGGCCGTGTCGATTGGTGGTTTTGCTGTTTGGTTGGGGGAGGGGTGGGGGCCAGGGGTCTTGGGATGTCTATCCCCGGTTGTGTATTTTTTGGAGGTGGGTTTCCCTAGTGGAAGAAGTTGTACAACAGACGCGTAAGAGGCCTGTCTGTTGTATAACAATGATGTTGTTGTTGTCATTGTTGTTATTATTTATTATTGTTTATTTAAAAATACGTATGAGAAAAAATGAACAGTGTAAACAATATCATTAACTCTGAATATAAAAATATGAGAAAAGCAAACAAGACGCGGTCTCGGACTGGTGGGGGCCCCTGATTCGAGGTCTTGGTGAGTCGGAGTGTTAAAGAGGCATGATGCTCTGGTTCGCTGGGGCGCCGGATTTGGGATCCTCAAGGGGTAGGGACCTTGGTTGTCGATACTGGAGATGACGGGTGCTCAGGTAATCTCGCCTTATGGTACATACATGTGGGTATATGCATATATATTTGTATATATATGTATGTGTGTATATATATGTATATATATATATTCGTATTAATTTATATATTTAATTTATACATGACTATTTTACTTTTCATTATTCTGATTTAACTGATGGTCTTGTCATTGTCGTTATTATTATTATTATTATTATTATTACTGTTATTGTCCTGTGATGTCTTGTTTATTAGTATTGTTATTGTATTGCATAGGTGTCAAACTCACGGCCCGCGGGCCAAATCCGGCCCGCCACGTCATTTGATGTGGCCCCCTGTCAGGATCCTAGGCCCGGTCATGGTTGGACGGGTCAGGATGGTAACTTTGAGCAGTGCTCTCCACCTGACAGTGGGCAGTACCCTCCACCTAACTTTGGGCAATGCCCTACATCTGACATTGGCCCTCGGCCTGATATTGGCGCCCTACCACCCTCTAGTGGTCACAAACAATTGGTGCACGCTACAATGACAAATATCTTGACCACTGTATTAACAATAATTAATTGTGTAATCAATGTGGTGTCTTGGTGTGTGCTGTCATTGTCTTTCCCTTCCCTGGTGTGATGTCATGCACTGTGTTGGGTTGTTAGGAGTTGCCTTTGTGTTTAGTTGTGTTTATTTGTTCTTTGCTTATTGTCTAGGGGTTGTTTGTGATTCTGTGTTGGCCAGGTGTTCTTAATTGTTAATTAGTTGGGGTATATAGGGTTCTGTCTGTCCTCCCTTCTGTGTGGCGACATTCCTCCAGTTACCCCCTGTTCCTCCACGTCGTGTCGCATCGTTCTCCCTCTAGTAAGTCTTAGTGTTTGTTGTTTTGTATTGTGAAGTTTGTTATTTAGTTTCTGTATTTTCCCTGTATTGCACTGGATTCTACAGTAAACACCCTTCTCCAAGCTTCACTCCTCGCCTCTGCCTCCTCCATTCTTTCCCTTTCTGTATTATTGCATTCTACCTAACCCCATCGTGACAGAATGTCGCCACCAATAATGAATACAGCAGAAAGGGCAAGCGATACCATTCGGGTCGTCCTGAGCCTGATGGCCGGTGAGACTGACATGAAGCATTACTCACCGGCCAAGTGGGGGTTCCTGCTCCGGGAGATCGACCAGGTCGCCATGGAGAATCCGACACTGGAGCCAGCGATGTGGGAGATGGCTGAACATGTTGCTGGCCTCATGGAGAAGCACAAGTCGGAGGCTAGGGTAGCTAGCCTGCCGACTGTTCTCAGGCTTACGGTCAGCCTAGATCCTCCCACAGCCGCTGAGGCTGCTCGGATGTCCATCGCCGATCTGTCGTCTACAGCCAACATAGCTCCGACCGTTAGCTTCGTGCCAATAGCTAACCGGTCGTCTCCAGTTAGCACAGCTCCGCCTGTTAGCTCCGCCACTATAGATGGCCAGACGTCCCCAGTTGGTACAGCTCTACCCGTTAGCTCCACTCATACAGCTAACCCGACGTCCACAGCTAACATAGCTCCGCCGGTTAGCCTTGTGTCAAGGGCTAACCAGCCACTCCCAGCTAACCTAGCTCCGCCCGTTAGCTTCGTGTCAATAGCTAACCGGCCGTTTCCAGCTAGCACAGTCTCCACTGCCAGGCTAGGCTCCAGGTTCAGGGTGAGCCTAGTATCTGAGACAGACCAGATGTCTCCAGCTAGCACAGTCTCCACTGCCAGACTAGGCTCCAGGTTCAGGGTGAGCCTAGTACCGGAGACGGACCAGATGTCCCAAGCTAGCCAGGCACTCCCAGCTAACCTAGCTCCGCCCGTTAGCTTCGTGTCAATAGCTAACCATCCACTCCCAGCTAACCTAGCTCCGCCCGTTAGCTTCGTGTCAATAGCTAACCAGCCACTCCCAGCTAACCTAGCTCCGCCCGTTAGCTTCGTGTCAATAGCTAACCAGCCACTCCCAGCTAACCTAGCTCCGCCCGTTAGCTTTGTGTCAATAGCTAACCAGCCACTCCCAGCTAACCTAGCTCCGCCTGTTAGCCCCGCTACAGTAGCTAACCAGACGCCCACTGCCATCCTAGGCTCCAGGTTCAGGGTGAGCCTGGTAGCTGAGACGGACCAGATGTCCCAAGCTAGTCAGGTCTCTGCAGCTAGCAGGCCTAGGAGGGCTATTAGGACAGGAGCTGCTAGGCTCTCCCCGACTGTTAGCTTAGCCTCGGCAGCTAGCCAGGCATTCTCAGCTAGCACAGTTCCCACAGTGAGTCCAGGGCCCACAGTTAGCCTAGCCCCCGAGGCTAGTATGGCTAGTAAGGCCTCCACAGCTGGTCCAGCTTCCACGCCCAGTCCAGCCTCTGCTCTGGGTCCTGGCTCCTCATCCCTGGATCCTACACCACGCCTCGCCGCCGAGACCGATCCGGTCTCCACGCCATGCCCGGCCCCTACACCTGGTCCGGCTGCCATGCCGGCTCCCGGCTCTTCGACGGATCCTGGCTCCCCGTCTGGTCCAGCTCTGTGCCGTGATCAGCGTCCTGGTCCTCGCCGGGGTCCTCGCCGGGGTCTTCGCCGTGGTCTTCGCCGTGGTCTGCGTGGGATCCTGCTCCAGGGGTCGTCGCCGCCGCACCTCCGGTCCGGCTCTCCTGAACCGGCCCCGAGTCCGGCGGCTGGAGGGTCTCTCGCCCGGGATCCTGCTCCAGGGTCCAGCTCCCCTTCCCGGGCTTCTACACCTGTACCCACCCCCCCTCGTCGGGCCTCGGTGCCCGTCCCCACTCCCCCTCGCCGGGCCTCGGTTCTCAGGTTCTGCCCCCCTCCCCGGGTCTCGGTGCCCATCCCCACCCCCCCTGGTCGGACCTCTGTTCCCAGGTCCAGTCCTCCTCCCCGGGCCTCTGTTCCCGTCCCCACCCCCCCTCTCCGGGCATCTGCGCCCGTTTTCTACCCCCCTGGCTGCTATGCCCCTCCTGGGGTTTTCGCTCGGCCTCCCGGCCCCTGGTCTTCGGGTCTCCTCCCTGGATCCTCTCCGGGGTTCCAGTTTCCTCCCTCGCCTGGCTATGGACGTTGTCTTCGGTGGTCTGGAAGCCCCCCGTTGAGGGGGAGGTACTGTCAGGATCCTAGGCCCGGTCATGGTTGGACGGGTCAGGATGGTAACTTTGAGCAGTGCTCTCCACCTGACAGTGGGCAGTACCCTCCACCTAACTTTGGGCAATGCCCTACATCTGACATTGGCCCTCGGCCTGATATTGGCGCCCTACCACCCTCTAGTGGTCACAAACAATTGGTGCACGCTACAATGACAAATATCTTGACCACTGTATTAACAATAATTAATTGTGTAATCAATGTGGTGTCCTGGTGTGTGCTGTCATTGTCTTTCCCTTCCCTGGTGTGATGTCATGCACTGTGTTGGGTTGTTAGGAGTTGCCTTTGTGTTTAGTTGTGTTTATTTGTTCTTTGCTTATTGTCTAGGGGTTGTTTGTGATTCTGTGTTGGCCAGGTGTTCTTAATTGTTAATTAGTTGGGGTATATAGGGTTCTGTCTGTCCTCCCTTCTGTGTGGCGACATTCCTCCAGTTACCCCCTGTTCCTCCACGTCGTGTCGCATCGTTCTCCCTCTAGTAAGTCTTAGTGTTTGTTGTTTTGTATTGTGAAGTTTGTTATTTAGTTTCTGTATTTTCCCTGTATTGCACTGGATTCTACAGTAAACACCCTTCTCCAAGCTTCACTCCTCGCCTCTGCCTCCTCCATTCTTTCCCTTTCTGTATTATTGCATTCTACCTAACCCCATCGTGACAACTCAGGTAAAAAAAAAAAAAAAAAAAAAAAGTACATTAATATTGGGTTAAAAAATAGCAGTGTTAAAATAATTGTGGGTTAATGCGTTAATAAAGCTTTAACTTTGACAGCCTTAGTTATTACACATTCTTACACATACATGTATGTTGAACATCTGAGGTAACAAAGGAAAAAAGCCAAAAGCACTTACTCCTCAGACATTCTTTGACAATTTTACAGCCCAAAATACAAAAAAGATCCAGGCGGAATAGGTAACAAAGGGTTGAAGAAATATTGTCTGAACTGTCAGATGCAAACTGGCTGTGTGACATAACCGAGCATCTCGCTCAATTGAATAAGAAGCTGTAGGGACGCAAACAAGTCCCACCCAAAACTTGACCAATATAGTTGTGAACTGAGACAACCCTTATTTTGTTATTTTTGAGTACAGTTACAGTTGTGTGTTCATGCAGACACATAATAGCAATTTCATTACAAATTGAAAATGGGGGACCCTGATGTAAACAAGTCGAAAGTCTTTCTCTGGTCTGCATCCCCTTAACAATTGTGTGTATTGAGCTGTACTGTACTGTACCCATTCTGCAATCTGTTAATTAAAGTTAATTAAACTATCTTCCATTAGTTGGATGTATGGCCTCTGCAAGGTTGTGTGCAGCCATTTGTTTTTGTAACATCTGCTACATCTGTCCCACGTGTTCTTTGCAGCTCACAGTTGTTAGTTCTGCCCCTCTTGACTGTGACAAAAAGGTTTTGAACAAACTTAATGTCATAGCTTGTATTTGATGATATTCTTCTTTGTTATTTACTTGAATGGTTTGATCATTGATTGGTGGAGTAATATGGGGTTCTGATAAACTAAAATTATTTGTTAAAATAACATAAGCTAACATATATTTTTACATTTATGCAAATGAATATGCAATATGTATAACTTGAATAAGTAATAAATACAGAAACACCATGTTTAACAATATGTAAATGTGTAGCTACATTTATTTTACATTACATTAACATTTATACGGTCTTTGGCCCTTTGAGGGCAACCATAATGCTGATGTGGCCCTCTGTGAAAATGAGTTTGACACCCCTGTTGTATTGTGTTGTCTTGTTTCATGTTGAAAAGGGAAAATAAAGAAAAACTGTGTATAAAAAAAAATAAAATAAAATTTGTATTCGTCCCAAACGCCCCAACTCCATCCGATTCCTTAGCTTTTTTCACTGTTTACTTATCATGCATTGCAACACTAATATATGGGCAGTACCCCAAGTCAGACTGCCCATATAAAAATTATCTTGGGGGTCTGAGGGCAGTAGCCCCTGACCCCCTCCCTGGGGAAGCACTTAAGTTAAGTACCCTCCATTTGTTCACATTGGGACCCAGCCACCAGCCCCCGAAAATTAACGCCAGAGTGCTAGTTCTTAAGAGGCACACAAGCAGCACACAAGCAGCAGAAGAGATCTGAATTTTCAGTGCTGCATCTGTAGCAACACTACTATCACGACATCGAAGAAGGGGGATCCCCCCTTGAACGGCCCTTCTAAGGTTTCTCTCCTTCACATTGCATGTGGTGCTTTTTTCCTATTGCTAGGATTTTTGTGAGTTTTTCCTTACCTTCGCTGGGGTATGTCTGGGAGTGTTTTATTTATTTATTTTACATTTATTTTGGATTTCATGGTGGGTTTTTTGTTCTTGATTTATTGTGATGTTTCTTCTTGACTTGTTTAAAGAAGACTTGTGCTGCCCATGGGGACATTAACTGTGATTGCGGGCTTCACAGATACATTTGATTTGATTTAGATTTATAGTTTCTTTGGTCCTCGGACTGAAGACGGAGGGTTATTACCCCGGGTGTCAGAATCATCTGCAAGTCGCTGCATTGGTAACTAGCTAACGTTTGATATATCGGTTTATGTATATCAAAGTCTGGCACCAGGCAGAGCATAGAACGCTGGTATTCTGACGTGATGACCCTTCTTTCTTTTATAGTTTCCTTGGTCCTGGGAAGGCAGACGGCGTGCCAGTGATACACGGCCCCCGGCAGCCCTCTAAAGCAGCAGCGATGGCAGAACGACGGCCGACAGGAAGCGCGAGGAAGGATTTACTCGTTTGCCAGGCGGACATGTTTGTGCCGGTTCCTTCGACAGCAGGCAAACATGTTCACCGAGGGAGATGAGCAGAGGGAAGGGCGGGGGAGGGGGGGGGGGGGTATGCACGCTGTGTGTAGATTCTAATCAGATGCCCTGCCCCCCTGTCTCCCCATCACCCATCAAGTGCAGCGATACTACTGGTGTTGCCGTGTAAGATAGAGAAGAAGAGGCGTAGGACTGAGAGAGTGAAGGCAGAGAGGACTACTGGGGTGAAGCACTACAGCTAGATAGAAAGCAAACAGTGAGATGTAGGAGAGGAAGAACAATGGGGCTGAATAGAGGTATAGGCCTCGGCAGAAAGACTGACATTCTGCATCGCTACCGTTGTATTTTTATCGTTTCAGGCAGAGAAATTATATCTGATGTATGTCTTTCCCTTTAGAAATCGCACTGTGATGTTTTCATATACCAGCGCAGAGAAATCCATAAAGGGCTACGGTCTCCTTTCTAGACACAAAAACAGCTCCCAAAGTTGCCCTTCTCTCTAATCCGCCATGTTTAAACAAGGCGCAGTTACACCCCACGGCCACAGGGTGCCAATCCGCCTCTGTGCGGCTTTAAAGCAAATACTAAAACAACAATTATGAAACAGAAATATTCTACTCTAGAATGTAAATAAATAAGCCCGGTATACTCAGAAAACTCAGGTTGGTGAAAAGTGTTTAAAGATTCAGTAAGCTGAGGGGGGGGGGGGGGGGGGGGGGGTCTATTGATCTGTATACTATGTGTACTAATGATGTATACTGTGTTTACTAATGATGTATACTTTGTAATAATGATGTATACTGTGTACCAATGATGTATACTATGTACTAATGATGTATACTATGTACTAATGATGTATACTGTGTACTCATGATGTATACTGTGTGTACTAATGATGTATACTATGTACTAATGATGTATACTGTGTACTCATGATGTATACTGTGTGTACTAATGAAGTATACTGTGTACTAATGGTGTATACTGTGTACTAATGATGTATACTGTGTGTACTAATGATGTATACTGTGTATACTAATGATGTATAGTGTGTACTAATGATGTATACTGTGTGTACTAATGATGTATACTGTGTGTACTAATGATGTATACTGTGTGTACTAATGATGTATACTATGTACTAATGATGTATACTGTGTACTCATGATGTATACTGTGTACTAATGATGTATACTGTATGTACTAATGATGTATACTGTATGTACTAATGATGTACACTGTGTACTAATGATGTATACTGTGTACTAATGATGTATACTGTGTGTACTAATGATGTATACTGTGTACTAATGATGTATACTGTGTGTACTAATGATGTATACTGTGTATACTAATGATGTATACTGTGTACTAATGATGTATACTGTGTGTACTAATGATGTATACTGTGTGTACTAATGATGTATACTGTGTGTACTAATGATGTATAATATGTACAAATGATGTATACTATGTACTAATGATGTATACTGTGTACTCATGATGTATACTGTGTGTACTAATGATGTATACTGTGTACTAATGATGTATACTGTGTACTAATGATGTATACTGTGTACTAATGATGTATAATGTGTACTAATGATGTATACTGTGTACTAATGATGTATACTGTGTGTACTAATTATGTATAATGTGTACTAATGATGTATACTGTGTGTACTAATTATGTATAATGTGTACTAATGATGTATACTGTGTGTACTAATGATGTATACTGTGTGTACTAATGATGTATACTGTGTACTAATGATGTATACTGTGTACTAATGATGTTTAATGTGTACTAATGATGTATACTGTGTACTAATGATGTATACTGTGTGTACTAATTATGTATACTGTGTACTAATGATGTATACTGTGTGTACTAATGATGTATACTGTGTGTACTAATGATGTATACTGTGTGTATTAATGATGTATACTGTGTACTAATGATGTATACTGTGTGTATTAATGATGTATACTGTGTGTACTAATGATGTGTACTGTGTGTATTAATGATGTATACTGTGTGTATTAATGATGTATACTGTGTACTAATGATGTATACTGTGTGTATTAATGATGTATACTGTGTGTACTAATGATGTATACTGTGTGTATTAATGATGTATAATGTGTGTACTAATGATGTATACTGTGTGTATTAATGATGTATACTGTGTGTACTAATGATGTATACTGTGTACTAATGGTGTATACTGTGTGTACTAATGATGTATACTGTGTGTACTAATGATGTATACTGTGTGTATTAATTATGTATACTGTGTGTACTAATGATGTATAATGTGTGTACTAATGATGTATACTGTGTGTACTAATGATGTATACTGTGTGTACTAATGATGTATACTGTGTACTAATGGTGTATACTGTGTGTACTAATGATGTATACTGTATGCACTAATGATGTATACTCTGTACTAATGATGTATACTGTGTACGAATGATGTATAATGTGTGTACTAATGATGTATACTGTGTACTAATGATGTATACTGTGTGTACTAATGACATATACTGTGTGTATTAATGATGTATACTGTATACTAATGATGTATACTGTGTGTACTAATGACATATACTATGTGTATTAATGATGTATACTGTGTACTAATGATGTATACTGTGTACTAATGACATATACTATGTGTATTAATGATGTATAGTGTGTACTAATGATGTATACTGTGTACTAATGATGTATACTGTGTGTACTAATGACATATACTGTGTGTATTAATGATGTATACTGTGTACTAATGATGTATACTGTGTGTACTAATGACATATACTATGTGTATTAATGATGTATACTGTGTAGTAATTATGTATACTGTGTGTACTAATGACATATACTGTGTGTACTAATGATGTATACTGTGTACTAATGATGTATACTGTATGTATCAATGATGTATACTGTGTGTACTAATGATATATACTGTGTACTAATGATGTGTACTGTGTGTACTAATGATGTATACTGTGTACTAATGATGTATAATGTGTGTACTAATGATATATACTGTGTACTAATGATGTACACTATGTGTACTAATGATGTATACTGTGTGTACTAATGATGTATACTGTGTACTAATGATGTATAATGTGTGTACTAATGATGTATACTATGTACTACTGATGTATACTATGTACTAATGATGTATACTGTGTACTAATGATGTATACTGTGTGTATTAATGATGTATACTGTGTGTATTAATGATGTATACTGTGTACTAATGATGTATACTGTGTACTAATGATGTATACTGTGTGTACTAATGATGTATACTGTGTACTAATGATGTATACTGTGTGTACTAATGATGTATACTGTGTACTAATGATGTATACTGTATGTACTAATGATGTATACTGTGTACTAATGATGTATACTGTGTGTACTAATTATGTATACTATGTACTAATGATGTATACTGTATGTACTAGTGATGTATACTGTATGTACTAATGATGTATACTGTGTACTAATGATGTATACTGTGTACTAATGATGTATACTGTGTGTACTAATGATGTATACTGTGTACTAATGATGTATACTGTGTGTACTAATGATGTATACTGTGTACTAATGATGTATACTGTGTGTACTAATGATGTATACTGTGTATACTAATGATGTATACTGTGTGTACTAATGATGTATACTGTGTGTACTAATGATGTATACTGTGTACTAATGATGTATACTGTGTGTACTAATGATGTATACTGTGTACTAATGATGTATACTGTATGTACTAATGATGTATACTGTGTACTAATGATGTATACTGTGTGTACTAATTATGTATACTATGTACTAATGATGTATACTGTATGTACTAGTGATGTATACTGTATGTACTAATGATGTATACTGTGTACTAATGATGTATACTGTGTACTAGTGATGTATACTGTGTACTAATGATGTATACTGTGTGTACTAATGATGTATACTGTGTACTAATGATGTATACTGTGTGTACTAATGATGTATACTGTGTACTAATGATGTATACTGTGTGTACTAATGATGTATACTGTGTATACTAATGATGTATACTGTGTGTACTAATGATGTATACTGTGTGTATTAATGATGTATACTGTATGTACTAATGATGTATACTGTGTGTATTATTGATGTATACTGTGTGTACTAATGATGTATACTGTGTGTATTATTGATGTATACTGTGTGTACTAATGACATTTCAAGGCCTTCTGGAACTGGACAGAGAGAAAGACAGACAGGATGTAAAAGACTTATGAATGTGCATGAAGAGAGAGAGAGGCAGAGAGAGAGAAGACTGAACTATAATCAGGAGTGACGAGAGGACAGAGAGATGAGGTGGAGAGAGAGAGAGGGAGGGTGGGGGAGCAGAAAACGAGTGGAGAGAAATGGAGTGAGTGAAGGTGTAAAGAGGGGGGGGTGGCGGTGGAGCAGGAGGAGGGAGGGTGGGAGGGAGGAGGGAGGGGGTTGTGTGAAAGGGGTTAATAGGGAAGTGGAGGCTCAGAGCTGATCGAGATGCAGAGCGCGTCCCCCCAGCCCTGTGCTCAGTGATGAGTTGGAGCTGAGATCTGGAGCCCACTATAAAGGAGCTCATTGAAAATAATTCAGAGTGACGGCTGTGCGGGAAGGGAAACAGGGGGGGGGGGGTGGAGGGAGGGGGGGTGGCGGTGGTGGATGGGGGGGGGGGTATGTGGAGGGGGAACTAGATGGAGAGAGAAAGAGAGAGGTGGAGTGAGAGAGAAAGAGAAAGAGAGGGGCTGAGAGACGGGAGACACGGACGAGAGTTGATAAGGTGAGAGACAAGGGGAGAGACGGGTCAGAATTGTGAAGGAGGCAAGAGGAAGAGGAGGGGACGACAACAAGAGGAGGAATATTATACCGCAGGTGTTGTTGTCATGGTTC
>NW_028172018.1:0-12868 GCF_963971535.1 Notolepis coatsorum
TATACAATAACTCACAGCGAGGCCGGACACCCAGCCCTGGGAACACACAGCCCACTCACTATACTCAGGGGGGGCCATGATGTAGATCCAAATCTGCCTAGTCATCTTGAGACATCCAAAACAGACTCCTTAGAACCCCCCCCCCACCCCCCCCCTCCCCCCCCCCCCCCCCACCCCCCCCCCCCCTCCGGTGACTGACGACCCCTCCCAGGCGAACAAGTATGTCCAGTTGGTTTTGATTTGTGTAATTGTTTTAGCCCCTCCCACCAGGATATAGGGGAAAGGTATTACAGTCAGTGTGAGCCACATTCTAGCCTTTATGGCGGAGCTCGGTCATGGTGACCAAACACAGTGCGCCTATTCTTCTCCCCCGGCACGGAGCCTCAGCTATAAGTCACCGTGCTGCTGGTCACGTGGGGTGGGCGCTCGCTACGGCCCGGCTGGCCGCCGCCTAATAAGGCCACCGTTAGGCTCTCAGTGTGATAGTTACAGAAAGAACACAGTTTGAAAAGAAGGGAGAGAGAGAGGGGAGAGAGAGAGAGGGGAGAGAGAAAGAGGGGGGAGGGGAGAGAGAGAGAGAGAGAGAGGGGGGTTGGGGGTGGGGGGGAGAGAAACCCGGCCAGTGATCTTTGTAGTGTGGCAGCTACTAGTATGGCATCGCCTAATCGCCCGTGGTAACCATTTGGTCCGGCTGACGGAGGTTGCCTGGACGATAAAACAAAGGGGAGGATTGTTGGAACGAGTTTCCTCCTCCCGTGAAAAGAGGAAAGAGAGAGAGGGGGAGAGAGAGAGAGAGAGAGAGAGAGAGAGAGAGAGAGAGAGAGAGAGAGAGAGAGAGAGAGGGGCAGAGAGACTCTTTGTCACTGTCTGAGCAGGAGATAGACAGTGGGTCCAGTGAGTCTGTTGACAGCAGCTACAGCAGGGTCCAGGGTAAAGTGGGCCCTTCCTTGGTACTGATCATGCGTTCAAACTGTCCCTCGCCTTCCTTTCCGAACCCAAACCATTTGGAGTAAAAATCAACCATTGACCCGAGACTGACAGAGGTCAACCTTCCCTCTCGACAGGCCGCCCTGAGGTCAACCCTCCCTCTCACAGGCCGCCGTGAGGTCAACCCTCCCTCTCATCACAGGCCTGCCCTGAGGTCAACCTTCCCTCTCACAGGCCGCCCTGAGGTCAACCCTCCCTCTCACAGGCCGCCCTGAGGTCAACCCTCCCTCTCATCACAGGCCTGCCCTGAGGTCAACCTTCCCTCTCACAGGCCTGCCCTGAGGTCAACCTTCCCTCTCACAGGCCAGCCGTGAGGTCAACCTTCCCTCTCACAGGCCAGCCGTGAGGTCAACCCTCCCTCTCACAGGCCGGCCCTGAGGTCAACCCTCCCTCTCACAGGCCGGCCCTGAGGTCAACCCTCCCTCTCACAGGCTGGCCCTGAGGTCAACCCTCCCTCTCACAGGCCGGCCCTGAGGTCAACCCTCCCTCTCACAGGCTGCCCTGAGGTCAACCCTCCCTCTCACAGGCCGGCCCTGAGGTCAACCCTCCCTCTCACAGGCTGGCCCTGAGGTCAACCCTCCCTCTCACAGGCTGCCCTGAGGTCAACCCTCCCTCTCACAGGTTGCCCTGGCGGCCAGCGCATCACATCGGCAGTAGTGGAGAGTCGGTCCATAACGCTGGCAAAGGCCCACGTCGCCGTGCGCCTGTCTTTTCTACGACACAACAAGTCCACAAATCCCCCCCCCCCCCCCCCCCCCCCGATATCATAATACTTAACCTACGCTGCCCCCCTCTCGCACGCTCACAAAGGCTGAGGCCACTCGAGGCTACTTTGTGTCGAGGCTGCGTTTGAATAGAGCAGCCCTTGTGAGCTAATCCAATCTGCTGCCAGCTGGGGCTTAGGGTTAGCCCCGGGGGATGCAAGAACAAAACAAGCTACTACCAGGAACAACCAGCAGGGGGGACACAAGGACAAAACAAGCTGCTACCAGGAACAACCAGCAGGGGGGGACACAAGGACAAAACAAGCTACTACCAGGAACAACCAGCAGGGGGACACAAGGACAAAACAAGCTAGCTGCCAGGAACAACCAGCAGGGGGACGCAAGGACAAAACACGCTACTACCAGGAGCAACCAGCAGGGGGACACAAGGACAAAACAAGCTGCTACCAGGAACAACCAGCAGGGGGACGCAAGGACAAAACAAGCTACTACCAGGAACAACCAGCAGGGGGACACAAGGGCAAAACAAGCTACTACCAGGAACAACCAGCACGGGGAAGGCAAGGACAAAACACGCTACTACCAGGAACAACCAGCAGGGGGACACAAGGACAAAACAAGCTACTACCAGGAACAACCAGCAGGGGGACACAAGGACAAAACAAGCTACTACCAGGAGCAACCAGCAGGGGGACACAAGGACAAAACAAGCTGCTATCAGGAACAACCAGCAGGGGGGACACAAGGACAAAACAAGCTACTACCAGGAACAACCAGCAGGGGGACACAAGGACAAAACAAGCTACTACCAGGAACAACCAGCAGGGGGACGCAAGGACAAAACAAGCTGCTACCAGGAACAACCAGCAGGGGGACGCAAGGACAAAACAAGCTACTACCAGGAACAACCAGCAGGGGGACACAAGGGCAAAACAAGCTACTACCAGGAACAACCAGCACGGGGAAGGCAAGGACAAAACACGCTACTACCAGGAACAACCAGCAGGGGGACACAAGGACAAAACAAGCTACTACCAGGAACAACCAGCAGGGGGACACAAGGACAAAACAAGCTACTACCAGGAGCAACCAGCAGGGGGACACAAGGACAAAACAAGCTGCTATCAGGAACAACCAGCAGGGGGGACACAAGGACAAAACAAGCTACTACCAGGAACAACCAGCAGGGGGACACAAGGACAAAACAAGCTACTACCAGGAACAACCAGCAGGGGGACGCAAGGACAAAACAAGCTGCTACCAGGAACAACCAGCAGGGGGACGCAAGGACAAAACAAGCTACTACCAGGAACAACCAGCAGGGGGACACAAGGACAAAACACGCTACTAACAGGAACAACCAGCAGGGGGACGCAAGGACAAAACAAGCTACTACCAGGAACAACCAGCAGGGGGACACAAGGACAAAACAAGCTGCTACCAGGAACAACCAGCAGGGGGACACAAGGACAAAACAAGCTACTCCCAGGAACAACCAGCAGGGGGACACAAGGACAAAACAAGCTACTACCAGGAACAACCAGCAGGGGGACACAAGGACAAAACAAGCTACTACCAGGAACAACCAGCAGGGGGACGCAAGGACAAAACAAGCTACTACCAGGAACAACCAGCAGGGGGACACAAGGACAAAACACGCTACTACCAGGAACAACCAGCAGGGGGGACACAAGGACAAAACAAGCTACTACCAGGAACAACCAGCAGGGGGGACACAAGGACAAAACAAGCTGCTACCAGGAACAACCAGCAGGGGGACGCAAGGACAAAACAAGCTACTACCAGGAACAACCAGCAGGGGGACGCAAGGACAAAACAAGCTACTACCAGGAACAACCAGCAGGGGGGACGCAAGGACAAAACACGCTACTACCAGGAACAACCAGCAGGGGGACACAAGGACAAAACAAGCTACTACCAGGAACTACCAGCAGGGGGACACAAGGACAAAACAAGCTACTACCAGGAACAACCAGCAGGGGGGACGCAAGGACAAAACACGCTGCTACCAGGAACAACCAGCAGGGGGACACAAGGACAAAATAAGCTACTACCAGGAACAACCAGCAGGGGGACACAAGGACAAAACAAGCTGCTACCAGGAACAACCAGCAGGGGGGACACAAGGACAAAACAAGCTGCTACCAGGAACAACCAGCAGGGGGACGCAAGGACAAAACAAGCTGCTACCAGGAACAACCAGCAGGGGGACACAAGGACAAAACAAGCTACTACCAGGAACAACCAGCAGGGGGACGCAAGGACAAAACAAGCTACTACCAGGAACAACCAGCAGGGGGGACGCAAGGACAAAACAAGCTACTACCAGGAACAACCAGCAGGGGGACGCAAGGACAAAACAAGCTACTACCAGGAACAACCAGCAGGGGGGACGCAAGGACAAAACACGCTACTACCAGGAACAACCAGCAGGGGGACACAAGGACAAAACAAGCTGCTACCAGGAACAACCAGCAGGGGGACACAAGGACAAAACAAGCTACTACCAGGAACAACCAGCAGGGGGACACAAGGACAAAACAAGCTACTACCAGGAACTACCAGCAGGGGGACACAAGGACAAAACAAGCTACTACCAGGAACAACCAGCAGGGGGGACGCAAGGACAAAACACGCTGCTACCAGGAACAACCAGCAGGGGGACACAAGGACAAAACAAGCTACTACCAGGAACAACCAGCAGGGGGACACAAGGACAAAACAAGCTGCTACCAGGAACAACCAGCAGGGGGGACACAAGGACAAAACAAGCTGCTACCAGGAACAACCAGCAGGGGGACACAAGGACAAAACAAGCTGCTACCAGGAACAACCAGCAGGGGGACACAAGGACAAAACAAGCTACTACCAGGAACAACCAGCAGGGGGACGCAAGGACAAAACAAGCTACTACCAGGAACAACCAGCAGGGGGACGCAAGGACAAAACAAGCTACTACCAGGAACAACCAGCAGGGGGGACACAAGGACAAAACAAGCTGCTACCAGGAACAACCAGCAGGGGGGACACAAGGACAAAACAAGCTGCTACCAGGAACAACCAGCAGGGGGACACAAGGACAAAACAAGCTGCTACCAGGAACAACCAGCAGGGGGGACACAAGGACAAAACAAGCTGCTACCAGGAACAACCAGCAGGGGGACGCAAGGACAAAACAAGCTGCTACCAGGAACAACCAGCAGGGGGACACAAGGACAAAACAAGCTACTACCAGGAACAACCAGCAGGGGGACGCAAGGACAAAACAAGCTGCTACCAGGAACAACCAGCAGGGGGGACGCAAGGACAAAACAAGCTACTACCAGGAACAACCAGCAGGGGGACGCAAGGACAAAACAAGCTACTACCAGGAACAACCAGCAGGGGGGACGCAAGGACAAAACACGCTACTACCAGGAACAACCAGCAGGGGGACACAAGGACAAAACAAGCTACTACCAGGAACTACCAGCAGGGGGACACAAGGACAAAACAAGCTACTACCAGGAACAACCAGCAGGGGGGACGCAAGGACAAAACACGCTGCTACCAGGAACAACCAGCAGGGGGACACAAGGACAAAACAAGCTACTACCAGGAACAACCAGCAGGGGGACACAAGGACAAAACAAGCTGCTACCAGGAACAACCAGCAGGGGGGACACAAGGACAAAACAAGCTGCTACCAGGAACAACCAGCAGGGGGACACAAGGACAAAACAACTAACTACCAGGAACAACCAGCAGGGGGACACAAGGACAAAACAAGCTGCTACCAGGAACAACCAGCAGGGGGACACAAGGACAAAACAAGCTGCTACCAGGAACAACCAGCAGGGGGACACAAGGACAAAACAAGCACCAGGAAGAGATTCAGATTCAGATTCAGACAACTTTATTGATCCCGCGTGAGGCAATTCATATTTGTAGCGCCACGACTAACAAAAACAATAAACAACAAAAACAAAAACATCTCGACGACAGCACGGCAACAACAACAACATTCCACGCAATACACAATCCAGTCAAAGTAAAAGTAAAAACAGACAACTAAGTGTAAAAGGCTACTTAAAAAATGACTACTGTCTACTGTGTTTAAAAGTCCGATAGCCGAGGGGACAAAAGGCAGAGGGGCACAACCGGCAGTAACACAACGGTACTGAGAGGATCTATGTTCTGACCATAAAGGATACACAACGATATATATACAGTACGTGTATTGTGCACATTTTTTATAATAACAGAATTCATTACAATATCAAAAAAGTGGTAAAGTATTTTACACCAGGAGTCGAATATATTAAACAATTGAATTAAATATAAACACAATGATGATTATTGATAATAAGCTTACTCAGAACTTCCTGATCAACTTTCAATCAGTTTGATCTTGAATTCAAGTGAGAGTCTGCTGCACCTGTGGCACGCACACGTTCTCTGAAACGCCACATCCGTCATCACGCGGAGGAGACACCTCGTTCCTCCTCATCGATCAAACTGACCGGGTCAAGGTGAGAGAGCGTCGGTCGTCTTACCTGTGAGGAGGAGGAGGAGGAGGAGGAGGAGGCAGAGGAGATGAACCAGCCGAGGAGGACGGTCTCTCGGTCTGTGCTTGGAGGAGGAGGAGGTCTTCCTCTCCGCCTTCATCTTGTGTCCCGGGCTGCTGCTACGTGTCGTCTCTCGGCTGAGAACATGGTTTATCCACCCCGGGCACGTCTCTCTCTCTCTCTCACGTCTCTCTGAACGGCCTCTTTCTGCTCTGCTCTGCTCTGCTCTCTCTCCCTCTCTGAGCCCTGAACACCCTCTCTCTCTGCTCTCTCTCCCTCTGTGGCTGAGCCCTGAACACCCTCTCTCTCTGCTCTCTCTCCCTCTGTGGCTGAGCCCTGAACACCCTCTCTCTCTGCTTTCTCTCCCTCTCTGAGCCCTGAACACCCTCTCTCTCTGCTTTCTCTCCCTCTCTGAGCCCTGAACACCCTCTCTCTCTGCTCTGCTCTCTCTCCCTCTCTGAGCCCTGAACACCCTCTCTGCTCTGCTCTGCTCTCTCTCCCTCTCTGAGCCCTGAACACCCTCTCTCTCTGCTCTGCTCTCTCTCCCTCTCTGAGCCCTGAACACCCTCTCTCCCTCTCTCCCTCTCTCTCTGCTCCGCTCTCCTCTCTCTGCACTGCCTGCCTGTTACCCCGGCCTCTGCCTCGATACAACTGAGCCCCACTCTCTTCAATGCACCCCGGCCAGCGCCAGCAACAACAGCCAACTCTGTGTGTGTGTGTGTGTGTGTGTGTGTGTGTGTGTGTGTGTGTGTGTGTGTGTGTGTGTGTGTGTGTGTGTGTGTGTGTGTGTGTGTGTGTGTGTGTGTGTGTGTGTGTGTGTGTGTGTGTGTGTGTGTGTGTGTGTGTGTGTGTGTGTCAGTGTGCGAGACAGAGACACACTGTAGAGATGAACACTTTGCTCCTCCGCTCCGGACAGTGCCCCTTCGAGTTTGTCTCGTCGACGACTCGTGTATGTTTTCATATAAATCGCATTAAGCTTCCCGAGAACAAAACAAACACTATTTTTCGTCGTTACTTTGTGAAGCTGAATCTAATAGTTAGAGAGGAGTTCTTGGGTGAAGAGTTTTTGGGTGGAAAGGAAAGCCCACCGCAGTCGAATACAGTATATTTAATTGGATTGAGGCGCTCGGCCGGAATGCCTGCCGGGAAGGACTACTTCAACCACAACAACAGTCGCCTGAAAGAGAAGGACCCCACCACTCAGAGGTGAAACGACTGAAACGCCAGCGGCGCGCTCGGGGTCTTTAGCTCCGTGGTCCCCCCCCCTCCTCCTCACGCGAAGCCCCCGCTCTGGAGCCCCGCGATAAACTCATGATTTATCACTTGGGAAAAAAGCCCAGCTGGCTGTGGGAATACACAAGAAATACTGTAGCCCAAAGCACACATACACACACAGACACGCACACAAGCAAACAGTGAGAAAACAACATCTGTGGGTGGGGTGAATTTTTTGGTTGTTTTTATTTTGTCTGTGAGGTGTGTGCAGCAGGGGCGGATTTAGGATTGTAGGAGATCCGGGGTTTAGCCCAGATTTTTTTTACTTCGACACCACAATTTTTTACTTATACCACCACCTTGAAAGTGTTAATATGCGCCTTTGTTTACGGTTTGATTATCACTGATACAAAGTAAAATAGTGCAGTGCAATAAAATAGTTAGTAAAATAGAATAAAATAATGCAATAGTGCATTGCAATAAAATAGTTATCATCGTATTTTTTCGGGAGGCCGGTAAGGAGTGCATTGCAGTAGTCGAGTTGGCTTGAGGTAAAGGCATGGATCTGGTTTTCAGCGTCCTTTTGATTTATAAATGGCCGTACTTTACCTATGTTTCTAAGGTGGAAGAATTAAGTTTTTGTCAACTTGTTGATTGTGATTTAAAGCTTAGGTCTGAGTCTACCATAACACCAAGACTTAACTCACTCAAATACAGTTAGCAGCTGGATAGACCACAGATGGAAATTAGCTTCTGCTAAATCTGGTGCAAACATATTTTCATGTAACAATGATGAATTGTAAAAAAAAAAAAAAAAAGAAAAAAAGAAAAAAAAAATTGAAATAGAATCGGGGCTTTTCAGAAAACATTCGGGGCTTGAGCCCAAGTAGCCACCCCCTAGCCCCGCCCCTGGTGTGCAGTGATTGAGAGATGTTGTTCCTCACCACCGAAGCTGGGAGAAGCTAAACTCAACTGATTCCACGTGTTTATTATTTATGACCATATTGCAGCGTTGTGTTGTTCCTCTCTCTTCAGACTCTCTCTCCCAGACAGACACCGCGACACGGTGTTAGAACACGTGTTTAAAATGTCAACGATGGAACGACGCACATTAACTATGTGTAATTTGCGCGACACGCTCCATAGGTTTACGACGCTCTGTTAGGATTCGTTGCCTCCTCTCTGTCTCTCTCTCCTCTCTCCCTCTTTCTCTCTCTCTCTCTCTCTCTCTCTCCTCTCTCTCTCTCTCTCTCTTCTCTCTCTCTCTCTCTCTCTCTCTCCCCCTCTCTCCCCCTCTCTCTCCCACTCTCTCTCTCCCCCCTCTCTCTCTCTCCCCCTCTCTCTCTCTCTCTCTCTCTCTCTGTCCTCTCTCTGTGTGTGTCTCTCTCTCTGTCCTCTCTCTCTGTGTGTCTCTCTCTCTGTCCTCTCTCAGTGTGTGTCTCTCTCTCTGTCCTCTCTCTCTCTGTCCTCTCTCTGTGTGTCTCTCTCTCTCTGTCCTCTCTCTGTGTGTGTCTCTCTCTCTGTCCTCTCTTTCTCTGTCCTCTCTCTCTGTCCTCTTTCTGTGTGTGTCTCTCTCTCTGTTCTCTCTCTGTGTGTGTGTCTCTCCTCTCTGTCCTCTCCGTCCTCTCTCTCTCTGTCCTCTCTCTCTCTGTCCTCTTTCTCTGTTCTCTCTCTGTGTGTGTGTCTCTCTCTCTGTCCTCTCTCTCTGTCCTCTCTCTCTGTCCTCTCTCTGTGTGTGTCTCTCTCTCTGTCTCCTCTCTTTCTCTGTCCTCTCTCTCTGTCCTCTCTCTGTGTGTGTCTCTCTCTCTGTCCTCTCTTTCTCTGTCCTCTCTCTCTGTCCTCTCTCTCTGTCCTCTCTCTCTCCGTCCTCTCTCTCTTGTCCTCTCTCTCTCTGTCCTCTCTCTCTCTCTGTCCTCTTCTCTGTTCTCTCTGTGTGTGTGTGTGTCTCTCTCTCTGTCCTCTCTCTCTCTGTCCTCTCTCTCTGTCCTCTTTCTCTGTCCTCTCTCTGTCTGTGTGTCTCTCTCTCTGTCCTCTCTCTCTCTGTCCTCTCTATCTGTGTGTGTCTCTCTCTCTCTGTCTCTCTCTCTCTGTCCTCTCTCTCTGTCCTCTCTCTCTCTGTCCTCTCTCTGTGTGTGTCTCTCTCTCTGTCCTCTCTCTCTGTCCTCTCTCTCTCTGTCCTCTCTCTCTGTGTGTCTCTCTCTCTGTCCCCTCTCTCTGTCCTCTCTCAGTGTGTGTCTCTCTCTCTGTCCTCTCTCTCTCTGTCCTCTCTCTCTGTCCTCTCTGTGTGTGTGTCTCTCTCTCTGTCCTCTCTCTTTCCGTCCTCTCTCTCTCTCTGTCCTCTCTCTCTCTGTCCTCTCTCTCTCTGTCCTCTTCTCTGTTCTCTCTCTGTGTGTGTGTCTCTCTCTCTGTCCTCTCTCTCTCTGTCCTCTCTCTCTCTCTGTCCTCTTTCTCTGTTCTCTCTCTGTGTGTGTGTCTCTCTCTCTGTCCTCTCTCTCTGTCTCTTTCTCTGTTCCTCTCTCTGTGTGTGTGTCTCTCTCTCTGTCCTCTCTCTCTCTGTCCTCTCTCTCTCTCTGTCCTCTTTCTCTGTCCTCTCTCTGTGTGTGTCTCTCTCTCTGTCCCTCTCTCTCTGTCCTCTCTATCTGTGTGTGTCTCTCTCTCTCTGTCCTCTCTCTCTGTCCTCTCTCTGTGTGTCTCTCTCTCTGTCCTCTCTCTCTGTCCTCTCTCTCGTCCTCTCTCTCTCTGTCCTCTCTCTGTGTGTGTCTCTCTCTCTCTGTCCTCTCTCTCTGTCCTCTCTCTGTGTGTGTCTCTCTCTCTGTCCTCTCTCTCTGTCCTCTCTCTCTCTGTCCTCTCTCTCTCTGTCCTCTCTCTGTGTGTGTCTCTCTCTCTCTGTCCTCTCTCTCTGTCCTCTCTCTCTGTCCTCTCTCTCTGTCCTCTCTCTCTCTGTCCTCTCTCTGTGTGTGTTTCTTTCTCTCTGTCCTCTCTCTCTGTCCTCTCTCTCTGTCCTCTCTCTCTCTGTCCTCTCTCTCTCTGTCCTCTCTCTGTCCTCTCTCTCTGTCCTCTCTCTCTCTGTCCTCTCTCTGTCCTCTCTCTCTCTGTCCTCTCTCTCTCTGTCCTCTCTCTCTCTGTCCTCTCTCTCTGTCCTCTCTCTCTGTGTGTGTCTCTCTCTCTCTGTCCTCTCTCTCTGTCCTCTCTCTGTGTGTGTCTCTCTCTGTCCTCTCTCTCTCTGTCCTCTCTCTCTCTGTCCTCTCTCTCTGTCCTCTCTCTGTGTGTGCCTCTCTCTCTCTCTGTCCTCTCTCTGTGTGTGTCTCTCTCTGTCCTCTCTCTCTCTGGTCCTCTCTCTGTCCTCTCTCTCTGTCCTCTCTCTCTCTGTCCTCTCTCTCTCTGTCCTCTCTGTGTGTGTGTGTCTCTCTCTCTGTCCTCTCTCTCTGTCCTCTCTCTCTCTCTGTCCTCTCTCTCTCTGTCCTCTCTCTGTGTGTGTCTCTCTCTGTCCTCTCTCTCTCTGTCCTCTCTCTCTCTGTCCTCTCTCTGTCCTCTCTCTCTGTCCTCTCTCTCTCTGTCCTCTCTCTCTGTCCCCTCTCTGTGTGTGTCTCTCTCTCTCTGTCCTCTCTCTCTTTCCTCTCTCTGTGTGTGTCTCTCTCTCTGTCCTCTCTCTCTGTCCTCTCTCTCTCTGTCCTCTCTCTGTGTGTGTCTCTCTCTCTCTGTCCTCTCTCTCTGTCCTCTCTCTCTGTCCTCTCTCTCTCTGTCCTCTCTCTGTGTGTGTTTCTCTCTCTCTGTCCTCTCTCTCTGTCCTCTCTCTCTGTCCTCTCTCTCTCTGTCCTCTCTCTCTCTGTCCTCTCTCTCTGTCCTCTCTCTCTCTGTCCTCTCTCTGTCCTCTCTCTCTCTGTCCTCTCTCTCTCTGTCCTCTCTCTCTCTGTCCTCTCTCTCTGTCCTCTCTCTCTCTGTCCTCTCTCTCTGTCCTCTCTATCTGTGTGTGTCTCTCTCTCTCTGTCCTCTCTCTCTGTCCTCTCTATCTGTGTGTGTCTCTCTCTCTCTGTCCTCTCTCTCTGTCCTCTCTCTGTGTGTGTCTCTCTCTCTGTCCTCTCTCTCTGTCCTCTCTCTCTCTGTCCTCTCTCTCTCTGTCCTCTCTCTGTGTGTGTCTCTCTCTCTGTCCTCTCTCTCTGTCCCTCTCTCTGTGTGTGTCTCTCTCTCTGTCCTCTCTCTCTGTCCTCTCTCTCTCTGTCCTCTCTCTCTCTGTCCTCTCTCTGTGTGTGTCTCTCTCTCTGTTCTCTCTCTCTGTCCTCTCTCTCTGTCCTCTCTCTCTCTGTCCTCTCTCTGTGTGTGTTTCTCTCTCTCTGTCCTCTCTCTCTGTCATCTCTCTCTGTCCTCTCTCTCTCTGTCCTCTCTCTCTCTCTGTCCTCTCTCTGTCCTCTCTCTCTGTCCTCTCTCTCTCTGTCCTCTCTCTGTCCTCTCTCTCTCTGTCCTCTCTCTCTCTGTCCTCTCTCTCTCTGTCCTCTCTCTCTGTCCTCTCTCTCTCTGTCCTCTCTCTCTGTGTGTGTCTCTCTCTCTCTGTCCTCTCTCTCTGTCCTCTCTCTGTGTGTGCCTCTCTCTCTCTGTCCTCTCTCTCTCTGTCCTCTCTCTCTCTGTCCTCTCTCTCTCTGTCCTCTCTCTGTGTGTGCCTCTCTCTCTCTCTGTCCTCTCTCTGTGTGTGTGTCTCTCTCTCTCTGTCCTCTCTCTCTCTGTCCTCTCTCTGTGTGTGTCTCTCTCTGTCCTCTCTCTCTCTGTCCTCTCTCTCTGTCCTCTCTCTGTCCTCTCTCTCTGTCCTCTCTCTCTCTGTCCTCTCTGTGTGTGTGTCCTCTCTCTCTCTGTCCTCTCTCTCTGTCCTCTCTCTCTGTGTGTGTCTCTCTCTCTGTCCTCTCTCTCTGTGTGTGTGTCTCTCTCTCTGTCCTCTCTCTCTCTCTCTCTCTGTCCTCTCTCTCTCTGTCCTCTCTCTCTCTGTCCTCTCTCTCTCTGTCCTCTCTCTGTGTGCCTCTCTCTCTCTGTCCTCTCTCTCTCTGTGTGTGCCTCTCTCTCTCTGTCCTCTCTCTCTCTTTGTCCTCTCTCTCTCTGTCCTCTCCTCTCTGTGTGTGTCCAGGGTGAACTACAAAGGTCAGTCTTCTACAACAGAGCGAGGTTGATAAGGAGCTGAAGGGAGTGTCTGTCATCCTCCATCACCGGCACGGCTCCCAGAGTTCCTCAGTAGTCGGTCATCAAAGACCCCCCCCCCCCCCGCCTCGCTGCCCCCCCCCACCCCGGGTAAAAGCAGCGCCTCCTTCTTCCTCTCATCTTCTAACAGACCCCTAAATCAAGAGGAACACTAGACAGTCAAGAGCAGGACACAGAGAGAGACGAGAGAGA
>NW_028172017.1:2500-40220 GCF_963971535.1 Notolepis coatsorum
AAAGAAGTGACAGCTCGTTTCCTGAAATGATTCTCACAGTCTAGGATCTGCATTATACCATTCTGAATTACGTTTTTGTGCTCCATTCTTCCAGAGGGGGCTTTTGAAATGTAAAATAGACCCAAATGCTGATACTGGGGCATGTGGTAGTCTACACCCTCCCCAGACTGACAGTAGGGCAGCATGTGGTAGTCTACACCCTCCCCAGACTGACAGTAGGACGGATTTGAGAAATTGAATGAGCCGTTGACGTCACATTAATGCATTTGAGAATAAAGAGATAAAACTTCATTCAAAAGAAAAATATTCTAAACACGGGTCTCTCGTTCATTAATGTATAAACAATGAATTTATCCCATCTGGCACAGTGGCGCAGCGGTAGTGCTCAATCCTGGCAACCGGGCGACCGGTGTTCGAAACCCCGTGTTTCCAATATAATTTTTTGGAATATAATATTAATGATTATACGCAAAAGTAGCCTAGTTTTAAGTTAAAATATTATAAATCTACATGCATTGAGGATGTCATTCTTTATATAGCTCTCAACGTGCACCAAATTGAATTATTCCTACATTGCAAAAAGAAGGAAAAGACTAGGATTCGAACCCCGGTCGTCTGCGTGAAAGTCAAAAGGACAAACCGTCACACCATAGTGCAGATAAATAAAAAATCCACCATACATCAATCAATGGATAAGAGAGCCGTATCCTTATTCTGAAACAGTTGAACTAATTATTTTCGCTAGCAAGATCTCATTTGATTATTCAATGCATAAACCTACTGCCAGCAGGAACGTTTAAAGAAATATAATCTGATTGATTGGGGTAATGAGGGATTTAAAATTAGCCTATAGATTATGCATTTAACTTGTCGGCAAGGCTATTGAGCCGCCTGCAATCTGTAAAACAATCAATCAATCAATGCCGTTAGAAGATCAGGATTTCTGCGATCTACACCTGCTGTCTTTTCAACTGAAGCGGCCGCGCGCACTTATCCAGAGTCTCAAGTCTGGTTCAAGTTAACGAGACTGAATCAGCGTTCCAGGAACAGGAAAATCCCGGCTTCAAACATCGGGTTAACTGAATCTGGATAATGGGACTCTTGATCGACTTAGTTGAACCAGGTACGGGGAATAGGGCCCTGATGCAGTCAGGTTCATTCATATTTGACTAGGTCAGCCGATGATGGACAGATTATGTTACCACGTCCAAAATCAAATGCTTTAAAGAGGACTGTTGTTTATCGTGCCATCAATCATTGGAATAACTGCCCACTGAACATAAGTAAATTGAATAGCAAAGTGCCTTTCAAATACCACCTGAGAATGCACTACTTAAATATGTGAGCAAAATATTCTGATGTTGATAATGATGTCTACAATGTTTTACTGTTTTTAGATTATCATTGTTAATTGTGATTGTCATATGTATCTCATGTTGTTATGTTTTGTGTTTTCTGTTGTCTTTCTGTGTGGACCCCAGGAAGACTAGCTCGCCACTTAGGTGACAGCTAATGGGGATCCTTTTAAACAATAAACAACAATAAACAATATAGTGTACTGTATATGGTGTATAGTATATGGTGAATATGGTGTATAGTATATGGTGTATAGTATATATGGTGTATTGTATATCGTGTATATGGTATATATGGTGTGTATATGGTATAATAGTCGACGGCGAGAGATAAAAAATGTCTCCCATCCCCCAATTTAGACGTTATGCCAATTCCCTTCCTGACCGTTGCGCGCATTGCCCCACTGTCCGTCTGGGGAGGGTGTAGACTATCTCATGCTGCCCTACTGTCAGTCTGGGGAGGGTGTAGACTATCTCATGCTGCCCTACTGTCAGTCTGGGGAGGGTGTAGACTACCACATGCTGCCCTACTGTCAGTCTGGGGAGGGTGTAGACTACCACATGCTGCCCTACTGTCAGTCTGGGGAGGGTGTAGACTACCACATGCTGCCCTACTGTCAGTCTGGGGAGGGTGTAGACTACCACATGCTGCCCTACTGTCAGTCTGGGGAGGGTGTAGACTATCTCATGCTGCCCTACTGTCAGTCTGGGGAGGGTGTAGACCAGGGGTTCTCAACCACGACCCCATTTTATTTAGGATTTTTTTTATTTCAATGTGGAAATAAGGAATATCAAAATAAAAGCACACGTTGTTGAACTTGATCATGCATATGTATTAGAAAATGAAATTACAGCACAATGTTATCAATGAAATGAATGAATATTATCAACAAAAGCAACAAAATTGTTAATGTAAACACATTTATAAAACGAGGCATATTTAGCCAAAATATGTTTCCAGAACATTAAAAAATATATATATATAATATGCTGAGAAAGAGGCGGAGATCCGCTTCTCCTCCGAGAGATCAATGTGCGCCTCCTGCTCAGACAGTGGGAGGCCTGTTGCGTGATGAACGGATCTGGGATCCATTTGTCCAAATTGTCCGTGCCTCTTTCTTTCGGGAAAATAGTAAAAAAAAGTGTACAATGAGCCCTTCTATGTGGCTACAGATAATGGGCTTCAAATCATTTTGTGCTACATTCTGTTCCTCCAAAAAGCCATCAAGCAGAGTAAACACCCCAAAATCTCCGCTGATGATCCCGGAGTGCCACAAACTGAGTTTTTTTAATCCAGCTCTCCATTTTAGCTGTGAGTCCAAACAGGTCTGTGTCCCGACCTTGTAGTCCCAGATTCAACGTATTGAGACGTGGCCACTTTGCCCTCTGCGATTATACATGTAGTGAGATGTGTCGGTCTGGGGAGGGTGTAGACTACCACATGCTGCCCTACTGTCAGTCTGGGGAGGGTGTAGACTACCACACACATGCTGCCCTACTGTCGGTCTGGGGAGGGTGTAGACTACCACATGCTGCCCTACTGTCAGTCTGGGGAGGGTGTAGACTACCACACACATGCTGCCCTACTGTCGGTCTGGGGAGGGTGTAGACTACCACATGCTGCCCTACTGTCGGTCTGGGGAGGGTGTAGACTACCACATGCTGCCCTACTGTCGGTCTGGGGAGGGTGTAGACTACCACATGCTGCCCTACTGTCAGTCTGGGGAGGGTGTAGACTACCACACACATGCTGCCCTACTGTCGGTCTGGGGAGGGTGTAGACTACCACATGCTGCCCTACTGTCGGTCTGGGGAGGGTGTAGACTACCACACACATGCTGCCCTACTGTCGGTCTGGGGAGGGTGTAGACTACCACATGCTGCCCTACTGTCGGTCTGGGGAGGGTGTAGAGTACCACATGCTGCCCTACTGTCAGTCTGGGGAGGGTGTAGACTACCACATGCTGCCCTACTGTCGGTCTGGGGAGGGTGTAGACTACCACATGCTGCCCTACTGTCAGTCTGGGGAGGGTGTAGACTACCACATGCTGCCCTACTGTCGGTCTGGGGAGGGTGTAGACTACCACATGCTGCCCTACTGTCGGTCTGGGGAGGGTGTAGACTACCACATGCTGCCCTACTGTCAGTCTGGGGAGGGTGTAGACTACCACATGCTGCCCTACTGTCAGTCTGGGGAGGGTGTAGACTACCACACACATGCTGCCCTACTGTCGGTCTGGGGAGGGTGTAGACTACCACATGCTGCCCTACTGTCGGTCTGGGGAGGGTGTAGACTACCACATGCTGCCCTACTGTCAGTCTGGGGAGGGTGTAGACTACCACATGCTGCCCTACTGTCGGTCTGGGGAGGGTGTAGACTACCACATGCTGCCCTACTGTCAGTCTGGGGAGGGTGTAGACTACCACATGCTGCCCTACTGTCAGTCTGGGGAGGGTGTAGACTACCACACACATGCTGCCCTACTGTCGGTCTGGGGAGGGTGTAGACTACCACATGCTGCCCTACTGTCAGTCTGGGGAGGGTGTAGACCAGCGTTTCCGTTAGCCGGTAATTACCGGTATTTGACCGGCAAAATCTGGTGAAGTCCGACATATCTAATCTCTCCGGTCATAATGTCCGGTGAAAATAATTCCCTCTAAACACAATTAGATTATTTGAATTGTATTAAAATAGGCTAAAATTAAATAGCCTATGCGATGAACAAAACAATCATTACATTTGTCGTTGCTTCACCAAGCAGCCGGTCAATGACATCCTGTGTCAGCGAGCTGGCAGCTGATATATTTACGTGAAGCATGGCTTGGCAGGGTGCAGTACTCCAATTCAGCCATTGGCAATTCAGCTGTTGGGTGGGGGCGCTGCTGACACCGCTGCTCTGCTCTGTCTGCTCCTGCTCCATGCTTCACGTAAATATATCAGCTGCCAGCTCGCTGACACAGGATGTCATTGACCGGCTGCTTGGTGAAGCAACGACAAATGTAATGATTGTTTCGTTCATCGCATAGGCTATTTAATTTTAGCCTATTTTAATACAATTCAAATAATCAAATTGTGCTTAGAGGGAATTATTTTCACCGGACATTATGAGCAGCACCAAGTCGTCGGGAGGTGGAGATATACATCACGGCGCAAACCCACGATAATGTTGCCGTCTCTCTGCCAAATTTCTCAGTTCTTCGCTTGATATAATAAATACAAATGTCCAATATAACGGAATTCGTTAGCTCATAAAAATGTGATTATAACAGACTGCTGTTTATTAAGGTCGGGCAGACTGCCCACCGACACCTCAAATCGGCAGCAGCACGCAGTCTCGAGGGACTTATTTTATTTGGAATATATTAATGACTGTATATACGCAAAAGTAGTCTAGTTTTAAGTTAAAATATTATAAATGCCTTGATGATGTCATTCTTTATATAGGCCTATCAATTGTTTTTAAGCTCAATAAACTCTGACCGGAATTTATCCCATTTGTCCGGTAGATTGAAATCTACCGGACACTCAGACCTGCAAAAAAAAATTTCTAACGGAAACCCTGGTGTAGACTACCACATGCTGCCCTATTGTCGGCCTGGGGAGGGTGTAGACTACCACATGTTGCCCTACTGTCAGTCTGGGGAGGGTGTAGACTACCACATGCTGCCCTACTGTCAGTCTGGGGAGGGTGTAGACTACCACACACATGCTGCCCTACTGTCGGTCTGGGGAGGGTGTAGACTACCACATGCTGCCCTACTGTCGGTCTGGGGAGGGTGTAGACTACCACATGCTGCCCTACTGTCGGTCTCGGGAGGGTGTAGACTACCACATGCTGCCCTACTGTCAGTCTGGGGAGGGTGTAGACTACCACATGCTGCCCTACTGTCAGTCTGGGGAGGGTGTGTAGACTACCACATGCTGCCCTACTGTCAGTCTGGGGAGGGTGTAGACTACCACATGCTGCCCTACTGTCAGTCTGGGGAGGGTGTAGACTACCACATGCTGCCCTACTGTCGGTCTGGGGAGGGTGTAGACTACCACATGCTGCCCTACTGTCGGTCTGGGGAGGGTGTAGACTACCACATGCTGCCCTACTGTCGGTCTCGGGAGGGTGTAGACTACCACATGCTGCCCTACTGTCAGTCTGGGGAGGGTGTAGACTACCACATGCTGCCCTACTGTCAGTCTGGGGAGGGTGTAGACTACCACATGCTGCCCTACTGTCAGTCTGGAGAGGGTGTAGACTACCACATGCTGCCCTACTGTCGGTCTGGGGAGGGTGTAGACTACCACATGCTGCCCTACTGTCGGTCTGGGGAGGGTGTGTAGACTACCACATGCTGCCCTACTGTCAGTCTGGGGAGGGTGTAGACTACCACATGCTGCCCTACTGTCGGTCTGGGGAGGGTGTAGACTACCACATGCTGCCCTACTGTCGGTCTGGGGAGGGTGTAGACTACCACATGCTGCCCTACTGTCGGTCTGGGGAGGGTGTAGACTACCACATGCTGCCCTACTGTCAGTCTGGGGAGGGAGTAGACTACCACATGCTGCCCTACTGTCAGTCTGGGGAGGGTGTAGACTACCACATGCTGCCCTACTGTCAGTCTGGGGAGGGTGTAGACTACCACATGCTGCCCTACTGTCAGTCTGGGGAGGGTGTATACTACCACATGCTGCCCTACTGTCAGTCTGGGGAGGGTGTAGACTACCACATGCTGCCCTACTGTCAGTCTGGGGAGGGTGTGTAGACTACCACATGCTGCCCTACTGTCAGTCTGGGGAGGGTGTAGACTACCACATGCTGCCCTACTGTCGGTCTGGGGAGGGTGTAGACTACCACATGCTGCCCTACTGTCAGTCTGGGGAGGGTGTATACTACCACATGCTGCCCTACTGTCAGTCTGGGGAGGGTGTAGACTACCACATGCTGCCCTACTGTCAGTCTGGGGAGGGTGTAGACTACCACATGCTGCCCTACTGTCAGTCTGGGGAGGGTGTAGACTACCACACACATGCTGCCCTACTGTCGGTCTGGGGAGGGTGTAGACTACCACATGCTGCCCTACTGTCGGTCTGGGGAGGGTGTAGACTACCACATGCTGCCCTACTGTCAGTCTGGGGAGGGTGTAGACTACCACATGCTGCCCTACTGTCGGTCTGGGGAGGGTGTAGACTACCACATGCTGCCCTACTGTCAGTCTGGGGAGGGTGTAGACTACCACATGCTGCCCTACTGTCAGTCTGGGGAGGGTGTAGACTACCACACACATGCTGCCCTACTGTCGGTCTGGGGAGGGTGTAGACTACCACATGCTGCCCTACTGTCAGTCTGGGGAGGGTGTAGACCAGCGTTTCCGTTAGCCGGTAATTACCGGTATTTGACCGGCAAAATCTGGTGAAGTCCGACATATCTAATCTCTCCGGTCATAATGTCCGGTGAAAATAATTCCCTCTAAACACAATTAGATTATTTGAATTGTATTAAAATAGGCTAAAATTAAATAGCCAATGCGATGAACGAAACAATCATTACATTTGTCGTTGCTTCACCAAGCAGCCGGTCAATGACATCCTGTGTCAGCGAGCTGGCAGCTGATATATTTTTACGTGAAGCATGGCTTGGCAGGGTGCAGTACTCCAATTCAGCCATTGGCAATTCAGCTGTTGGGTGGGGGCGCTGCTGACACCGCTGCTCTGCTCTGTCTGCTCCTGCTCCATGCTTCACGTAAATATATCAGCTGCCAGCTCGCTAACACAGGATGTCATTGACCGGCTGCTTGGTGAAGCAACGACAAATGTAATGATTGTTTCGTTCATCGCATAGGCTATTTAATTTTAGCCTATTTTAATACAATTCAAATAATCAAATTGTGCTTAGAGGGAATTATTTTCACCGGACATTATGAGCAGCACCAAGTCGTTGGGAGGTGGAGATATACATCACGGCGCAAACCCACGATAATGTTGCCGTCTCTCTGCCAAATTTCTCAGTTCTTCGCTTGATATAATAAATACAAATGTCCAATATAACGGAATTCGTTAGCTCATAAAAATGTGATTATAACAGACTGCTGTTTATTAAGGTCGGGCAGACTGCCCACCGACACCTCAAATCGGCAGCAGCACGCAGTCTCGAGGGACTTATTTTATTTGGAATATATTAATGACTGTATATACGCAAAAGTAGTCTAGTTTTAAGTTAAAATATTATAAATGCCTTGATGATGTCATTCTTTATATAGGCCTATCAATTGTTTTTAAGCTCAATAAACTCTGACCGGAATTTATCCCATTTGTCCGGTAGATTGAAATCTACCGGACACTCAGACCTGCAAAAAAAAATTCTAATGGAAACCCTGGTGTAGACTACCACATGCTGCCCTACTGTCGGTCTGGGGAGGGTGTAGACTACCACATGTTGCCCTACTGTCAGTCTGGGGAGGGTGTAGACTACCACATGCTGCCCTACTGTCAGTCTGGGGAGGGTGTAGACTACCACACACATGCTGCCCTACTGTCGGTCTGGGGAGGGTGTAGACTACCACATGCTGCCCTACTGTCGGTCTGGGGAGGGTGTAGACTACCACATGCTGCCCTACTGTCAGTCTGGGGAGGGTGTAGACTACCACATGCTGCCCTACTGTCAGTCTGGGGAGGGTGTAGACTACCACATGCTGCCCTACTGTCAGTCTGGGGAGGGTGTGTAGACTACCACATGCTGCCCTACTGTCAGTCTGGGGAGGGTGTAGACTACCACATGCTGCCCTACTGTCAGTCTGGGGAGGGTGTAGACTACCACATGCTGCCCTACTGTCGGTCTGGGGAGGGTGTAGACTACCACATGCTGCCCTACTGTCGGTCTGGGGAGGGTGTAGACTACCACATGCTGCCCTACTGTCGGTCTCGGGAGGGTGTAGACTACCACATGCTGCCCTACTGTCAGTCTGGGGAGGGTGTAGACTACCACATGCTGCCCTACTGTCAGTCTGGGGAGGGTGTAGACTACCACATGCTGCCCTACTGTCAGTCTGGGGAGGGTGTAGACTACCACATGCTGCCCTACTGTCGGTCTGGGGAGGGTGTAGACTACCACATGCTGCCCTACTGTCGGTCTGGGGAGGGTGTGTAGACTACCACATGCTGCCCTACTGTCAGTCTGGGGAGGGTGTAGACTACCACATGCTGCCCTACTGTCGGTCTGGGGAGGGTGTAGACTACCACATGCTGCCCTACTGTCGGTCTGGGGAGGGTGTAGACTACCACATGCTGCCCTACTGTCGGTCTGGGGAGGGTGTAGACTACCACATGCTGCCCTACTGTCAGTCTGGGGAGGGTGTATACTACCACATGCTGCCCTACTGTCAGTCTGGGGAGGGTGTAGACTACCACATGCTGCCCTACTGTCAGTCTGGGGAGGGTGTAGACTACCACATGCTGCCCTACTGTCAGTCTGGGGAGGGTGTATACTACCACATGCTGCCCTACTGTCAGTCTGGGGAGGGTGTAGACTACCACATGCTGCCCTACTGTCAGTCTGGGGAGGGTGTAGACTACCACATGCTGCCCTACTGTCGGTCTGGGGAGGGTGTAGATTACCACATGCTGCCCTACTGTCAGTCTGGGGAGGGTGTATACTACCACATGCTGCCCTACTGTCAGTCTGGGGAGGGTGTAGACTACCACATGCTGCCCTACTGTCAGTCTGGGGAGGGTGTAGACTACCACATGCTGCCCTACTGTCAGTCTGGGGAGGGTGTAGACTACCACATGCTGCCCTACTGTCGATCTGGGGAGGGTGTAGACTACCACATGCTGCCCTACTGTCAGTCTGGGGAGGGTGTAGACTACCACATGCTGCCCTACTGTCAGTCTGGGGAGGGTGTAGACTACCACATGCTGCCCTACTGTCAGTCTGGGGAGGGTGTAGACTACCACATGCTGCCCTACTGTCAGTCTGGGGAGGGTGTAGACTACCACATGCTGCCCTACTGTCGGTCTGGGGAGGGTGTAGATTACCACATGCTGCCCTACTGTCAGTCTGGGGAGGGTGTATACTACCACATGCTGCCCTACTGTCAGTCTGGGGAGGGTGTAGACTACCACATGCTGCCCTACTGTCAGTCTGGGGAGGGTGTAGACTACCACATGCTGCCCTACTGTCAGTCTGGGGAGGGTGTAGACTACCACATGCTGCCCTACTGTCAGTCTGGGGAGGGTGTAGACTACCACATGCTGCCCTACTGTCAGTCTGGGGAGGGTGTAGACTACCACATGCTGCCCTACTGTCGGTCTGGGGAGGGTGTAGATTACCACATGCTGCCCTACTGTCAGTCTGGGGAGGGTGTATACTACCACATGCTGCCCTACTGTCAGTCTGGGGAGGGTGTAGACTACCACATGCTGCCCTACTGTCAGTCTGGGGAGGGTGTAGACTACCACATGCTGCCCTACTGTCAGTCTGGGGAGGGTGTAGACTACCACATGCTGCCCTACTGTCAGTCTGGGGAGGGTGTAGACCAGGGGTCGGCAATAGGCAGCCCGCGGGCCGAAATTGGCCCGCCAGCAATAATTTCTGGCCCGTCAGTTTATTTTGAGAATATTTTTCAGTGCAGCCTCATCTAACAAGGTTAACTATCATAATCGATCGTCCCACTATATTCCTTTATCCGTAATTGATCAGTCTCCCCAGTTAGTAGCTAGATTAATATATTTAGCGGAAGTGTCAATAATCGATCACGGGGGATTCCCCAATCTGGATGCCTCAGCCCCAGTCTCCTCCGTAGACCAGACCGTCTCGTTTAACAAGACGAGGCTTGTTTGCGATTCAATAAGTATAATAATAAGTAAGGCAACGGATACGTTTAACGAATTCCATATAAATAGATAGTTTTAACATTAAACATTCAACATTAAACCGGTCCGTGGCCGTCAGATAGACGGTTGCGCGTGCGTAATGTAGGATAGACCGATAGAGAGAGGCGCTTTATAATACAATGGAAAAAAGACAAAGGTATAAATTTCAGTGCAAACATGTATATGTCGTTTACAGTTTATTATGCCACCTATGCAGCTCGTTTATTTTGACAGTTAAAATGTTTTCACTATCATTATATTAAATTAGCCATTGTTTTTGGTTCTGGCCCGCCATATAATGGCTTGGGGAAAGATTGGCCCGCGGCCAAACCTAATTGCCGACCCCTGGTGTAGACTACCACATGCTGCCCTACTGTCAGTCTGGGGAGGGTGTAGACTACCACATGCTGCCCTACTGTTGGTCTGGGGAGGGTGTAGACTACCACATGCTGCCCTACTGTCGGTCTGGGGAGGGTGTAGACTACCACATGCTGCCCTACTGTCAGTCTGGGGAGGGAGTAGACTACCACATGCTGCCCTACTGTCAGTCTGGGGAGGGTGTAGACTACCACATGCTGCCCTACTGTCAGTCTGGGGAGGGTGTAGACTACCACATGCTGCCCTACTGTCAGTCTGGGGAGGGTGTATACTACCACATGCTGCCCTACTGTCAGTCTGGGGAGGGTGTAGACTACCACATGCTGCCCTACTGTCAGTCTGGGGAGGGTGTGTAGACTACCACATGCTGCCCTACTGTCAGTCTGGGGAGGGTGTAGACTACCACATGCTGCCCTACTGTCGGTCTGGGGAGGGTGTAGACTACCACATGCTGCCCTACTGTCAGTCTGGGGAGGGTGTATACTACCACATGCTGCCCTACTGTCAGTCTGGGGAGGGTGTAGACTACCACATGCTGCCCTACTGTCAGTCTGGGGAGGGTGTAGACTACCACATGCTGCCCTACTGTCAGTCTGGGGAGGGTGTAGACTACCACACACATGCTGCCCTACTGTCGGTCTGGGGAGGGTGTAGACTACCACATGCTGCCCTACTGTCGGTCTGGGGAGGGTGTAGACTACCACATGCTGCCCTACTGTCAGTCTGGGGAGGGTGTAGACTACCACATGCTGCCCTACTGTCGGTCTGGGGAGGGTGTAGACTACCACATGCTGCCCTACTGTCAGTCTGGGGAGGGTGTAGACTACCACATGCTGCCCTACTGTCAGTCTGGGGAGGGTGTAGACTACCACACACATGCTGCCCTACTGTCGGTCTGGGGAGGGTGTAGACTACCACATGCTGCCCTACTGTCAGTCTGGGGAGGGTGTAGACCAGCGTTTCCGTTAGCCGGTAATTACCGGTATTTGACCGGCAAAATCTGGTGAAGTCCGACATATCTAATCTCTCCGGTCATAATGTCCGGTGAAAATAATTCCCTCTAAACACAATTAGATTATTTGAATTGTATTAAAATAGGCTAAAATTAAATAGCCAATGCGATGAACGAAACAATCATTACATTTGTCGTTGCTTCACCAAGCAGCCGGTCAATGACATCCTGTGTCAGCGAGCTGGCAGCTGATATATTTTTACGTGAAGCATGGCTTGGCAGGGTGCAGTACTCCAATTCAGCCATTGGCAATTCAGCTGTTGGGTGGGGGCGCTGCTGACACCGCTGCTCTGCTCTGTCTGCTCCTGCTCCATGCTTCACGTAAATATATCAGCTGCCAGCTCGCTAACACAGGATGTCATTGACCGGCTGCTTGGTGAAGCAACGACAAATGTAATGATTGTTTCGTTCATCGCATAGGCTATTTAATTTTAGCCTATTTTAATACAATTCAAATAATCAAATTGTGCTTAGAGGGAATTATTTTCACCGGACATTATGAGCAGCACCAAGTCGTTGGGAGGTGGAGATATACATCACGGCGCAAACCCACGATAATGTTGCCGTCTCTCTGCCAAATTTCTCAGTTCTTCGCTTGATATAATAAATACAAATGTCCAATATAACGGAATTCGTTAGCTCATAAAAATGTGATTATAACAGACTGCTGTTTATTAAGGTCGGGCAGACTGCCCACCGACACCTCAAATCGGCAGCAGCACGCAGTCTCGAGGGACTTATTTTATTTGGAATATATTAATGACTGTATATACGCAAAAGTAGTCTAGTTTTAAGTTAAAATATTATAAATGCCTTGATGATGTCATTCTTTATATAGGCCTATCAATTGTTTTTAAGCTCAATAAACTCTGACCGGAATTTATCCCATTTGTCCGGTAGATTGAAATCTACCGGACACTCAGACCTGCAAAAAAAAATTCTAATGGAAACCCTGGTGTAGACTACCACATGCTGCCCTACTGTCGGTCTGGGGAGGGTGTAGACTACCACATGTTGCCCTACTGTCAGTCTGGGGAGGGTGTAGACTACCACATGCTGCCCTACTGTCAGTCTGGGGAGGGTGTAGACTACCACACACATGCTGCCCTACTGTCGGTCTGGGGAGGGTGTAGACTACCACATGCTGCCCTACTGTCGGTCTGGGGAGGGTGTAGACTACCACATGCTGCCCTACTGTCAGTCTGGGGAGGGTGTAGACTACCACATGCTGCCCTACTGTCAGTCTGGGGAGGGTGTAGACTACCACATGCTGCCCTACTGTCAGTCTGGGGAGGGTGTGTAGACTACCACATGCTGCCCTACTGTCAGTCTGGGGAGGGTGTAGACTACCACATGCTGCCCTACTGTCAGTCTGGGGAGGGTGTAGACTACCACATGCTGCCCTACTGTCGGTCTGGGGAGGGTGTAGACTACCACATGCTGCCCTACTGTCGGTCTGGGGAGGGTGTAGACTACCACATGCTGCCCTACTGTCGGTCTCGGGAGGGTGTAGACTACCACATGCTGCCCTACTGTCAGTCTGGGGAGGGTGTAGACTACCACATGCTGCCCTACTGTCAGTCTGGGGAGGGTGTAGACTACCACATGCTGCCCTACTGTCAGTCTGGGGAGGGTGTAGACTACCACATGCTGCCCTACTGTCGGTCTGGGGAGGGTGTAGACTACCACATGCTGCCCTACTGTCGGTCTGGGGAGGGTGTGTAGACTACCACATGCTGCCCTACTGTCAGTCTGGGGAGGGTGTAGACTACCACATGCTGCCCTACTGTCGGTCTGGGGAGGGTGTAGACTACCACATGCTGCCCTACTGTCGGTCTGGGGAGGGTGTAGACTACCACATGCTGCCCTACTGTCGGTCTGGGGAGGGTGTAGACTACCACATGCTGCCCTACTGTCAGTCTGGGGAGGGTGTATACTACCACATGCTGCCCTACTGTCAGTCTGGGGAGGGTGTAGACTACCACATGCTGCCCTACTGTCAGTCTGGGGAGGGTGTAGACTACCACATGCTGCCCTACTGTCAGTCTGGGGAGGGTGTATACTACCACATGCTGCCCTACTGTCAGTCTGGGGAGGGTGTAGACTACCACATGCTGCCCTACTGTCAGTCTGGGGAGGGTGTAGACTACCACATGCTGCCCTACTGTCGGTCTGGGGAGGGTGTAGATTACCACATGCTGCCCTACTGTCAGTCTGGGGAGGGTGTATACTACCACATGCTGCCCTACTGTCAGTCTGGGGAGGGTGTAGACTACCACATGCTGCCCTACTGTCAGTCTGGGGAGGGTGTAGACTACCACATGCTGCCCTACTGTCAGTCTGGGGAGGGTGTAGACTACCACATGCTGCCCTACTGTCGATCTGGGGAGGGTGTAGACTACCACATGCTGCCCTACTGTCAGTCTGGGGAGGGTGTAGACTACCACATGCTGCCCTACTGTCAGTCTGGGGAGGGTGTAGACTACCACATGCTGCCCTACTGTCAGTCTGGGGAGGGTGTAGACTACCACATGCTGCCCTACTGTCAGTCTGGGGAGGGTGTAGACTACCACATGCTGCCCTACTGTCGGTCTGGGGAGGGTGTAGATTACCACATGCTGCCCTACTGTCAGTCTGGGGAGGGTGTATACTACCACATGCTGCCCTACTGTCAGTCTGGGGAGGGTGTAGACTACCACATGCTGCCCTACTGTCAGTCTGGGGAGGGTGTAGACTACCACATGCTGCCCTACTGTCAGTCTGGGGAGGGTGTAGACTACCACATGCTGCCCTACTGTCAGTCTGGGGAGGGTGTAGACTACCACATGCTGCCCTACTGTCAGTCTGGGGAGGGTGTAGACTACCACATGCTGCCCTACTGTCGGTCTGGGGAGGGTGTAGATTACCACATGCTGCCCTACTGTCAGTCTGGGGAGGGTGTATACTACCACATGCTGCCCTACTGTCAGTCTGGGGAGGGTGTAGACTACCACATGCTGCCCTACTGTCAGTCTGGGGAGGGTGTAGACTACCACATGCTGCCCTACTGTCAGTCTGGGGAGGGTGTAGACTACCACATGCTGCCCTACTGTCAGTCTGGGGAGGGTGTAGACCAGGGGTCGGCAATAGGCAGCCCGCGGGCCGAAATTGGCCCGCCAGCAATAATTTCTGGCCCGTCAGTTTATTTTGAGAATATTTTTCAGTGCAGCCTCATCTAACAAGGTTAACTATCATAATCGATCGTCCCACTATATTCCTTTATCCGTAATTGATCAGTCTCCCCAGTTAGTAGCTAGATTAATATATTTAGCGGAAGTGTCAATAATCGATCACGGGGGATTCCCCAATCTGGATGCCTCAGCCCCAGTCTCCTCCGTAGACCAGACCGTCTCGTTTAACAAGACGAGGCTTGTTTGCGATTCAATAAGTATAATAATAAGTAAGGCAACGGATACGTTTAACGAATTCCATATAAATAGATAGTTTTAACATTAAACATTCAACATTAAACCGGTCCGTGGCCGTCAGATAGACGGTTGCGCGTGCGTAATGTAGGATAGACCGATAGAGAGAGGCGCTTTATAATACAATGGAAAAAAGACAAAGGTATAAATTTCAGTGCAAACATGTATATGTCGTTTACAGTTTATTATGCCACCTATGCAGCTCGTTTATTTTGACAGTTAAAATGTTTTCACTATCATTATATTAAATTAGCCATTGTTTTTGGTTCTGGCCCGCCATATAATGGCTTGGGGAAAGATTGGCCCGCGGCCAAACCTAATTGCCGACCCCTGGTGTAGACTACCACATGCTGCCCTACTGTCAGTCTGGGGAGGGTGTAGACTACCACATGCTGCCCTACTGTTGGTCTGGGGAGGGTGTAGACTACCACATGCTGCCCTACTGTCGGTCTGGGGAGGGTGCATACTACCACATGCTGCCCTACTGTCGGTCTGGGGAGGGTGTAGACTACCACATGCTGCCCTATTGTCGGTCTGGGGAGGGTGTAGACTACCACATGCTGCCCTACTGTCAGTCTGGGGAGGGTGTAGTAGATTATCACATGCTGCCCTACTGTCAGTCTGGGGAGGGTGTAGTAGATTATCACATGCTGCCCTACTGTCAGTCTGGGGAGGGTGTAGTAGATTATCACATGCTGCCCTACTGTCAGTCTGGGGAGGGTGTAGTAGACTATCACATGCTGCCCTACTGTCAGTCTGGGGAGGGTGTAGACTACCACATGCTGCCCTACGGTCGGTCTGGGGAGGGTGTAGTAGACTATCACATGCTGCCCTACTGTCAGTCTGGGGAGGGTGTAGTAGACTATCACATGCCTCCTCTGATACATGTGGAGTAGCCAGCCGTTACTTTTCACTGGGAAAACACTATCTCCCCTTAGATCCCCCCTCCTTGCTGAACATGCGCCCAGGGGTGTAAAAAGTACCCAGAAATTATACTTAAGTGAAAGTATGGGTACCGTCTCAAAATTGTACTCAAGTAAAAGTCTGAGTATCTGGCTAAAAACACACTTGAGTAAAAGTCAAAAAGTTGCTACATAAATATACTTAAGTATTAAAAAGTTTAAGTAAAAACTTTTTTGTCTATTCTTCTGATAGCAGATGTTTAATCAAAGACCCCCGCTCTCTAGTCTTGCACAAGGACCAATCAGCATGGGTATGGGCGGGTTCATTTTCCATTGATGGGGATTTGATTGGCTGTTTTTAAATAAAGCGCGGCCGCAGGATTAATAACGTTAACGTTAGTTCGGAAACAAATATACAAATAAAAATGGTTGGACCTGCGAGATTTGTACTTTGTACTTTGTAGGTCTGCATTTTAAATGTAAGGAGTAAAAAAGTATTTTTTTTCTCTTAAATGTAATTGAGTAAAAGTACAAGTACACAAACCTAATAATACTCGAGTAAAGTACAAATCCCCCAAAACAGTACTTAAGTATTGTAACGAAGTACAATTACTCTGGTACTTTACACCAGTGACCGGTGGGTGTGATCCAGGCTGGTGTTGTGTTGGTGTTTCCACAGGGAGGTGTGCGTGCGGCAGGACGGACGGGTGCATCTGACGGTGGTGTACTTCGGGAGCGAGCAGATGGGGGAGGTGCGCAGCGCTCTGGAGAACACGTCCAGGTGGGTGGAGTCACGCCGCTCAGTTACAGTCCAGGTGGGTGGAGTCACGCCGCTCAGTTACAGTCCAGGTGGGTGGAGTCACGCCGCTCAGTTACAGGCCGGGCACAACAACAACGCGTCATTATGCTGTGAAGAAACCCTGCCGGAAGCAAACATACACACAGGCACACGCAAGGAGTGTGGTAGTGAAAGAGTTAACCTTCTGTAGTGTGGTAGTGATAGGGTTAACCTTCTGTAGTGTGGTAGTGAAAGAGTTAACCTTCTGTAGTGTGGTAGTGAAAGGTTAACCTTCTGTAGTGTGGTAGTGAAAGGTTAACCTTCTGTAGTGTGGTAGTGAAAGGGTTAACCTTCTGTAGTGTGGTAGTGAAAGGGTTAACCTTCTGTAGGGTGGTAGTGAAAGATTAACCTTCTGTAGTGTGGTAGTGAAAGGGTTAACCATCTGTAGTGTGGTAGTGAAAGGTTAACCTTCTGTAGTGTGGTATTGAAAGGTTAACGTAAGGTTATGTATATAACCTAGTTATATGAGTACTGGCTGAGCGTCCCGCTCTTAAGCCTATCGAGATATCCCTTATCTCATGTACCTACTGTACTCCACTAACGAAAAACAAATACGCCCACACCTGCCGGGTCCCGCCCCTATGGAGGCGTAGCCTATAAGACACTAGGCATGGTCACCAAACACTCTTCCTCGCCAAAAAACCTGTTTCCAGGAAAAGATTCCTCAAAACGGGGACTCAGGGCCGTTAAGAGCGGGACGCTCAGCCAGTACTCATATAACTAGGTTATATACATAACCTTACGTTACATTATCGTACTTGGCCATCGCGTCCCGCTCTTAAGCCTATCGAGATATGGGGTAGAGCGGACGCGAGGCCCGACAAATGCACCCCCTGAGGACCTATAAGCCCACATCAAGGGGTTGGGGAGTCCCATCACCCCATCCTTCCTAATGAAGGGGGGGCGCAGTCAACTCCACCCGAGTGCGAGCAAGAGGGAACTAGAACCCCTTGAACACACAGCACAGGCGGAACCACGTGTGAACTAACACACTGTGGCCCATACCCACACATTCCTGCTACCCTACCAAAGGACGGGAAGCAGGAAAGGCCACAGACCCCAGAACCGCCTGGGAGACAGAATCCCCGGTCATGTCCATGAGGTAAAACCTTACAAAGGGGCCCGGGGAGGACCATGAAGCTGCAGCAGAGATGTCCTCCACCGAGGCCCCACCCAGCAGAGCGGCAGAGGCAGCCACCCCACGAGTGGAGTGCGCCCTGACGCCCCCAGGGGGATCCAGCCCGGCCAACGTGTAGCAGAGGGCAATGCCCTCGCACAACCAATGGGACAGGCGCTGTTTCGATAGTGCCTTACCGGCACGAGAACCACCGTGACAGACAAAAAGCTGATCGGTAACCCTGAGGTCCTGAGTACGGCTGAGGTAAATTCCCAAAGCACGGACCGGACATGACAGGTGTAACTGAGGGGTACAATTCCCTGACTGTATTACTAGATATGATACTTACTACCACTACCTTTGTACTTAATATTCGGCCACCCAGTACACGGCATAAATATATTATCATGAACACTCTCACGTAGATGAAACGGATCCAACACAAATGTACGAATTAGAAACAGGTCTTTATTTCTACACAGCGATGGTGTGTAGAATAAGCACTTAATCACTTAATTACATTTATGAATTGAAATAGTATGCACTTTTATGGCAAGGAGTATTCGTCGGTATATCAATAGAGAATGTCCAATCTCTGAAGGCGCAGGTGGTAAATATACGACCTGGAATAGTTAAGGAATAACAGCAATGATACTTTAATGATTATATACTGGATACACTAGAGGGGGTTAATCCGGTCGCTTGTAAGCCGACAGGAGTAGGAGGGGGGGGGGGGGGGTAGAATCCGGCTGCCTCGTCCGGCCAAGGGTATCCCAGGTGAACCCACTGTAGTGCCGTTCAATGCGCCGGCGATCCTTGGACCACAGATGAAAGCAGATGGACTCTTTGTGGGCCGGCTCTCTCCGGTCCACGGGGGAGAGACGTGAAGCGACCTCGTCTTGCAGAGCGTCTCCTCACCTTGCGTCCTCTCCAGGGGGGGGGGGTTCCAACACACGGCAGTGTCGGGGGTCTTTATCCATGGAATAATCAAAGTATCCAAAGCATAATCCGTGCCTGGGAAGGCGGGCTGTCGTCGGTAGAATAATCCGGTATACAGGTCCACTCGCTTGTCGGCTCTGGGGCTCCTCGGGTGCAGCTTCACATAGGGTCAACCACCCTGGGTAAGCAGCCAGTTCTCTGCCCGAAACGATGGGGTACTGACTACGGTAGTATTCTCACCGCACGAAGCACTATATATTAACAGACTATTATTAGCTTAATAGACTACGTCCAACTCGACGATATAGTGCCAAATATGACTATTCAAATATTAATATACACGATGTCTCAATACCGATGGTAGGCGAACTTGGCCTTACTCCCACACGTGGCGTCGCGGGGAGGCTTTACGTCTGTGACTCTATTGGAGGGTAAGAAACTGGACTGAAAAGAAAGTCCTACTTTAGTAGCGCAGTATATATACGCACTATGAACAAATAGTCCCATTAGTGGTGCGGTAGCCAAATTCCTACGCGGAACTAGGACTTGTTCGTACATGTCGAGCGGTACGTTTGAACTGGGTCTGAGGGGTATGGCAGCCTGGCACCAAGGTCTCGACCAATAGTAGAATGGAGACTATTATGGGATGTTCAGTAGGCTAGAATGGATATTCAATGCATATTGTACAAGGAATATACAAGGGATATCAGGGAATATTAGAGAATATACAAATACAATTAAATATATATATATAAATAAATATATATATTCGGTTTAATCTGGCCCTTCACAACAGCCACCCCCTGAATAGGTCCCAGACCTAATCAGTTAAACAGAGACAGATTAATCGCGTTGTCTATTTACACATAAGGGTTTGCTGTAGGGGTCAGTCAACTTCACAAAGTCATAGGGTTGTAGGGTCATGGTCATCATCGATTGTGTCTGGGAGTCGAGGCAGTTCTATGAGCCTTGCCACGGGACGGGTGTAAGTGCGACCCTGGACGAGCACTTCAGCTGCTCGGACCTTGCCGTCGGCACCGGTGATCACTTTGCTTACGCGGCCGGCCGGCCACATAGCTCTGGGCAGTGATTGATCAATAATCATGACGACTGTTCCTTCTGTCAAATTGTCTCTCTCCTTTACCCACTTCTGGCGGGTCTGTAGAGACGGTAGGTAGTGCAGTAGGAAACTGTTCCAAAACTTGTCGGTTAATACTTGGCTGTACCTCCACATTCGTCGGCCGTTCGCTTCTTCAGGCCGGTACATTGTCTGGGGTAATGCAGGATCTAGCCGCCCCATCAGGAGTGTGTTGGGGGTAACTGGGTCGATATCCGCCACATCACTGGGGACATATCCGAGGGGCTTCGAGTTCAATACTCTCTCAATCTCCGTGAGGACTCTTTCTGCTCCTGCGTGATGTACATCCTCATCGTATTTCTTTATAATCAGCTCTGTGACCTTGTGTCGGCTGTTCAATACGATCGGGTATTTAATGTCATCCGGTAGATTGGGGGCTCTGCGTAGGCGACCACCCACTCTGATGAGGGTATGAGCGTCGCTCTCGGGGGCCAGGTGAATTAATCTGCTGTCGGATGGGACGGGCTTTCCTCCCTGTAGACAGGCCAATTCATCGGGGAACGAGTCTCTCTGGGCTCGCTGCAGTAGAAGCAATTCTGCTTCCTCGTAGTTAGCTGCTGACATATCAGCGGGGGACTTGCACTCCGGGTGGTACCGCAGGAATGTTCTTTGTTGTGCACTCTCTATGGACGTGCAATCGTCTATGTTAGGGTCGGTGGAGGCTACGGTGCTCAATCCACAGAACACAGACTTCTTAATTTCCACCTCCTCTGGACTTGCTTCCCTCGGGATAGGCCTGGGCCACTGTCCTTCCGGGAGTCTTAGGAATGCGGGGCCGTCACTGTAGACATTGCGACGGGTGAGGTCATCCAGGGGCATCCCCCGGGTGATGACGTCAGCTGGGTTCTGTTTTGTATCAACGTAGCGCCACTCTGTTTCTCCGGTTAACTCTTCGGTTAAGTCTTGAATCTCGGTGACTCTGACTCCCACGAAGACTTTGTACTTGCATGAGTCCGATTTGATCCAGGCGAGTACCGTCGTGGAATCTGACCACAGGATTGTTCTAGACACCGGTATGGTGAGCTCACGTTGGATGAGCGTGGCTAGGTGCGCTCCGGCTAGGGCTGCGCAGAGCTCTAGACGTGGGATAGATTGTTGCTTGCGTGGGGCTATTCTCGAGCGGGCGAGGACAAATGCTGTGTAGATCTCTCCCCCCTGGTCTTGGGCCCGCAAGTAGGCTACTGATCCGTATGCGACCTCTGAGGCGTCACTGAAGACGTGTAAGTCCATTTTACATGTCTCTGGCCTCACCGTGGGTGGGAAGTAGCTTCGGCGCATATTAACGCCTGGGAGTGAGTGGAGCTCCATCTCCCACTCTCTCCAGGTGGATGCAAGGTGTGCGGGAATGGGATCGTCCCAGCCCTGGTCCTTGTCCCACAATGCTCGTACAATCATTTTTGCCCTGGTGGTGTACGGTAGAATACATCCTAGCGGGTCATATTGTCGGGCGAGTGTTGTGTACACACTCCGTCTGGTGGTCGGCGCCGCCGCCGGCCTTCCCTGCTCCGTAGTCAGGGGCTTGTGTCTGTAGTGAAGCGAATCTGTTTTGAATCGCCACACCAATCCCAGGGTCATCTCCTGGGCTTCTCCCGGGATTGTAGCCATCCAGGTCTCGCTGCTGGCTGCCTTGTCCTCGGAGGAGAGGCTGCGCAGTACTTGCGGATCGCTGCTGGCCCACTGCCTGAGATCAAAGCCGCCTTTGATCAATGAGGCGCGGAGTTTAATCAGGAGAGCCTCGGCTTCTTCCTGGGTTGAAAGGCTTTGTAGACAGTTGTCTACGTAGAAGCTGTTCTTTACGCTGTGTCGGACCTCTTCGTCCGCTGCTTCGTCCGACGCTGCACGTCGTTCCGAAGGGGAGGACTTCCCATTGGTAGATGGCTGGGTGCTCATCTCCTGGCTTCTCTCTCCATAGGAACCGTAACAGGGGCTTGTCCGCCTCTACTAATCTCACCTGCAGGAACATTCCTTTAATGTCCCCGCTGATGGCCACCTTTTCCTGGCGGAAGCGGAGTAGAACGCCGAGTAGGGAGGGGCCGAGTGTGGGACCGGGCAGTAACTCTTTATTCAGATTTTGGGATCCGATCTGGTAGCTGCAGTTAAATACTATGCGGTCTTTACCGTTGTGATGGACCTTGTGGTGGGGCACGTACCACGATTCAGTGGTCTGGTCAGCCTCTTTAATGTCCATCTTTGTGACGTGTCCCGCTGTGATGAGCTTCTCAATCTCAGCGCGGTATACACTCTCTTGGGCGGGGTTCTTGGCTAAGCGCCGCTCCGTGTTCAGCAGGTACCGTTCGGTGGCGTCTGTCTTGGCGTGGAAAGTAGGCATTCCTTCTCGCCGCAGGAGTGGCGTGGCGTATCTCAACACGCCGTTGACCGGGACTCTCTTGGTCCCTGTCTCGAGGAGGTGAATTGCGTAAATGTCATCTTTAGAGCGAATGTCTTTCTTTCCGTTCTTAAAGGGCATTTGTTCCGAGGTCCATAGCCGCTCTACGTGTTGCAGGAGTGCGGTTTCTCCCTCTTTGACTCGGGAGTGGAGACATCTAGTGGCTGTACTTCGGTTGAGAGATTTGGCGAGCGGGCCTTGGAGAGTCCATCCCAAACGGGTCTCGACTGCTGCAGGGCAGCCTCGGGGTCCGGTATGAACCCGGTCTATCGGGACAATGAGGTCTGCATGGTCGGAGCCTATCAACAGGGTCGGCATAGCATTGTCTATGAGCGGGATCGGTAACTTGCGCAGATGTGCATATTTCTCCATCAGCTTGGCGACGGGGTATGTGTACCGCGACAGTCCTATTTCTTGGCTGGTGAAAGCGTCTGCAATCTGGTACCGTCGCTCAGGCTGGCCGCTTGCTGCGATAGAGAATGAGACATTCTCGCCCTTTATCGTCTTCAAATCTCGTCTTATTGTCCGAATTGTCATTTGGGTTTCGCTTCCCCGCAGCCCTAGCTGGGCCGCAGCGGAGGCGAGCAGCAGGGTCTTCTCTGACCCGTCATCGAGGACGGCGTAAGTGTCCAGGACTTTATTCTGGTAGCTTAGTGTCACACGCACTACTTTTAGGAGTACTCGGGCTCCACTGCTGCTGGCGGGATCGATGTACATGACGCTCGCTTTGCGGCTGGATGGTGCAGGTGAAGGGCGCCGTCTGTTACTGTCGTGAAGTATGTCCAGATGGGCTCCATCGCACTTGGTGCACCTTTTCTTTAAGCGGCATTCGGCTGCCATGTGTGAGCGCGCACAGCGAAAACAGCGCTTGTTGGACTTTATCCATTGACCTGCTTCCTCCGCGTTCAGCTTGGGGAAGGAGTCACATTGCGCTAGCCAGTGTTCTTTCTCACAATAGGGGCACACTATCTTCCACTTCTCCGTTCTGGAGGGGGTACTGTGGCTCCTGCTGCTCGGTACTGACTCCGATTGGTGCATCACAGTCACCGATCTTCTTCCATCATTTAGTCGTCTGGTTCCTTCTCTGGAGCCAGGGGTGCTCCGTCCGAATGTATCTAGCCGTAGGCTGCTGACTTCTCTCGCCAGGAAGTCTGCTAGATCGAGGAGGTTCGGTTCGGGGCCATTCGGGTCTCTGTGGTCCCTCTGCCGCCTAAAGCGCTCCTGACGAGCGGGCGGCAGCTTCTCCAGGATCCTTTCCACATTTGAGTTGGCGTAAAGTTCATGCCTCCCCTTCTCTCTTTGCGCTCCCAACATCCCTACCAGGGACTGCACTCTGATGGACAGGTCGTCCAGTGCTCGATTGTCTATTGCTGGGGGTAAGCGGTCGATGTGTCGGATCTCCTGGATCACGTAATCCCATATGCGCCCATACCTCTGGTCCAATGCTACCAGCGCTGCTGTGTATGGGGTGGTGGAAGTCGCGTAGGCGAGCGCTATATTATGTGCGCGGGGTACCTTTAAGTGCTTCAGTAGGATGGCGTATTTGTGGCGTTCATCCAATACATCCACCAACATGGTCTCCAGACACATGCGGAGTTCTGTATACTGGGCCCGGTTCTCTTGGGTGAAGTCGGGTACCATAGGCGTGCCAATGTATGACGCTGACTGTGGATACATCGGCGAGCGTTGGGGGAGAGGCCTCCTAGGCGAGTCTCCTCCCGCTCCTTGGTATGGGCTGGTACCGGCAGTGTACCATGGCCCGCTTGTCCAGGTGCTGTTCCTCGGTGCGGGTCGTGCGTCGTGCTCACCCGTGTATAGAGTCGGGGGTCTGTAGCGCAGCTCCGCGGGAGTATAGCCTGGGCTGTACCGGACCTCCTGGTCCGGTAGAGTACTGTGCTGTCTTCGGGCGTGGTTCTCCTCCTCTTCCTCTTCGTCTTCAGTTAGGTCATCCAGTGCTTGTAGTCTCTGGTTTAGCCTCTCCACAGGATATGCTGCTCCTTCCCGGTTGCTAGGTCTCGCTTGGACCGGTGGGGGGAGGTGGTCTGTGGGGGGTATAGACCTCGTCTGTTGGTCAAGTTCAGGGTTGTTTACTCGGCTAGGGGATGCCGCCCTGGAGGTGTGTCTAGACGAGTTCCTGGAGCCTCTGGCGGAGGGAGAGGGTGTTGTCCGTCTGATCAGCTGTTCTATTAGTTGCGACTGCTGTCTGTCGCGCGCTGCGTCCCGTTGAGCACCGGCTCGTTCTCGGGCCACATTCTCTTCCATCTGAATGCGTCTTATTTCTAGACGTATCTGCTCGTGTTCGCTTCGCTGCTGGATCTGCAGTCGGTCGCGTTCAGCAGCGGCGTTCAGGCTGATGAGGAAGGCCTGCTGTAGGGTCCTCTCTGCCTCGCTGGGAGAAGGCGGTTGTATAGGGGAGCCTTCCCTCGGGGTACTCCTTGCGGAGCCTTGGAGCTCTATCTCCACGGTGCTCTCCCCGTCTTCTTCCGTGCCGAGTTCTCTCTCGGTAGCTTTGTATTCCTCCCGGGACTCATCGGGGACTACTTCTTCAGTACTGGCGGGGTGTGAAGTCATGTCTGGTTCCCACTGGTCCCCACCGTGAACTTGGTCAGTTACATTAGAGCCCGTAGGGGCCTCTATGGTCGGGGTAGTCTGGGCGTTGGGGTTAGACATACTTTTATTTTTCTAGTTTTACCGCGTTTACTGTTAGTAGAAGACTAGGTTGTTGACTGACAGCGTAGGCCTCTAAGTACTGAGGGAGCCGTCGTTCGCGCTGCGGGCGTTGGTTAGGAGGATCGTTTCGTGGAGTGTTCATCATAGGCCATTTCAATATTAATAACACTATATTAATATTACACTAATTACCCTCCGGCTCGAAGGACCAATTGTAACTGAGGGGTACAATTCCCTGACTGTATTACTAGATATGATACTTACTACCACTACCTTTGTACTTAATATTCGGCCACCCAGTACACGGCATAAATATATTATCATGAACACTCTCACGTAGATGAAACGGATCCAACACAAATGTACGAATTAGAAACAGGTCTTTATTTCTACACAGCGATGGTGTGTAGAATAAGCACTTAATCACTTAATTACATTTATGAATTGAAATAGTATGCACTTTTATGGCAAGGAGTATTCGTCGGTATATCAATAGAGAATGTCCAATCTCTGAAGGCGCAGGTGGTAAATATACGACCTGGAATAGTTAAGGAATAACAGCAATGATACTTTAATGATTATATACTGGATACACTAGAGGGGGTTAATCCGGTCGCTTGTAAGCCGACAGGAGTAGGAGGGGGGGGGGGGTAGAATCCGGCTGCCTCGTCCGGCCAAGGGTATCCCAGGTGAACCCACTGTAGTGCCGTTCAATGCACCGGCGATCCTTGGACCACAGATGAAAGCAGATGGACTCTTTGTGGGCCGGCTCTCTCCGGTCCACGGGGGAGAGACGTGAAGCGACCTCGTCTTGCAGAGCGTCTCCTCACCTTGCGTCCTCTCCAGGGGGGGGGGGTTCCAACACACGGCAGTGTCGGGGGTCTTTATCCATGGAATAATCAAAGTATCCAAAGCATAATCCGTGCCTGGGAAGGCCGGCTGTCGTCGGTAGAATAATCCGGTATACAGGTCCACTCGCTCGTCGGCTCTGGGGCTCCTCGGGTGCAGCTTCACATAGGGTCAACCACCCTGGGTAAGCAGCCAGTTCTCTGCCCGAAACGATGGGGTACTGACTACGGTAGTATTCTCACCGCACGAAGCACTATATATTAACAGACTATTATTAGCTTAATAGACTACGTCCAACTCGACGATATAGTGCCAAATATGACTATTCAAATATTAATATACACGATGTCTCAATACCGATGGTAGGCGAACTTGGCCTTACTCCCACACGTGGCGTCGCGGGGAGGCTTTACGTCTGTGACTCTATTGGAGGGTAAGAAACTGGACTGAAAAGAAAGTCCTACTTTAGTAGCGCAGTATATATACGCACTATGAACAAATAGTCCCATTAGTGGTGCGGTAGCCAAATTCCTACGCGGAACTAGGACTTGTTCGTACATGTCGAGCGGTACGTTTGAACTGGGTCTGAGGGGTATGGCAGCCTGGCACCAAGGTCTCGACCAATAGTAGAATGGAGACTATTATGGGATGTTCAGTAGGCTAGAATGGATATTCAATGCATATTGTACAAGGAATATACAAGGGATATCAGGGAATATTAGAGAATATACAAATACAATTAAATATATATATATAAATAAATATATATATTCGGTTTAATCTGGCCCTTCACAACAACAGGTGAAGGCCCGCATCTAACTCACTAGCGTGAGGGGGCGGACGAAACGCCTGAACCACAATATCCCTGGAGCGGAAGGAACTCCGGATATTCTTAGGCACGAAAGCATGATTAGGCCGCAGAGTGGCACTGCAAGCGGAACGAAAAGACAGGCACTCTGGACGTACCGAAAGAGCACAGAGCTCACCCACGCGTTTAGCGGAGGTGACAGCCAGCAAGAACGCGGTTTTGAAGGACAACTGTCCCAACGGCGCTTGCTCAAACGGCTCAAACGGGGCCAAGGACAACCGATCGAGGACCAATTGAAGATCCCAACTCGGAGCCAAAGACCGTTGCACCGGCTTAACGCGTCGAGCGCCAAGCGCCAAGCAGGAAACGCTTCACAAGAGGGTGGCTGAACAAGACATCCCCCTCAAACCCCTCATGATAGGAGGATATAGCTGCTGCATATACCCTCACCGTCGAAGCCGACAGTCTACCAAGGGGAGACTGAAGATAACTAAGGACAGCATCAAGGGGGCAGGAGACTGGGTCCCGGCCCCCCGCCTTACACCACTCTTGGAACATACGCCATCTGCCCGCGTAAAGCGTGACAGTGGAGGGAGCATGCGCATTCCGGATGGTATTAACCACAGAAGGGTCCATCTTCTCCAGACCTACCCTCTCACCAGCCACACCGACAGGCGTTGGCACAACACCGGGTACTGGAACAGTGACCCGTGTTGCTGAGAGAGGGCCGTCGCCGACCAAGGAATAACCAAAGGCGGAGCAACGAGTAGCTGGATCAAGACCGGAAACCACACTGCCGTGCCCCAGTCCGGCGCGACCAGGATCACCGTCCTGCGCTCCCTCCGTATCCGCTCCAACAGCTGACCCAACAGCTGTATAGGAGGAAAGGCATACAGAAGACCGGGCGGCCATGGAAAGATCGAGAAGGCATCCACCCCCAAGGGGGGATGATCTGCTCGACTGACCGAGAACCACAAGGGGCACTTGTGAGAGCGTCGGGTCGCAAACAGATCTATCGAGGCCTCCCCGAAACGGTCCCAGATCTGTCTGACTATGTCGGGCGGAGTTCCTACTCGTCGTAACGAGGACCGCCCCGAGACATCATATCCGCGCCCACATTCTCTGCACCAGGGATGTGGAGCGCCCTCAGACTGCGCAGCCTGCGAGATGCCCATAGCCAAAGTTCGACCGCCGCCCGGTGCAGGCGGATGGAACGAGTCCCACCCTGCCTGTTGATATATGCCGCTGCCGTCATACTGTCTGTCCTGACCAAAACGTGCTCGCCTACCACAAGGTGGTCGAACCGTTTGAGGACCAGGAGGACCGCCTTCAATTCCAACACATTGATGTGCCGGGTAGACGGGCCAGCACGGACCTTCGTCCAGCTGCCCCCCACTGCGTGGGTCCGACACGTCCCTCCCCAACCCGTGAGAGAGGCGTCGGTGAAGACCGTGACGTGTGAGCGCCTGCTGCCCATGGGGACCCCAATGGTGAGGATACCCAGCCTCTTCCAATGGGCGAGATCTCCCCATATCGACAAAGGAACCGTCAACCGTTTCCATTTGTCCCTCACCGGATCTATTCCCATAGAGAAAAACCACCTCTGTATCCTCCTCATGAAGAGGAGGCCAAGAGGAACCACCGTGTGAACAGATGCCATCATACCGAGCAGGCGCATCACTTGCAGCGCCGTGACCGTCCCTCCCAGACGGAAACCCCTGAGCGCGCGAAGGATAGACACCCGCCGCTGCTCCGAGAGGGTTACAATCATGGGCCTTGACCTCAACGTCAAGCCCAAGTACTCCACCTGTTGACTGGGAAGAGGCGTACTCTTCTTCCAGTTCACAGCAAAACCCAGCCTGGTGAGGAATTCCACCACCAGCCTGGTATGAGACCTGGCAACCTCCTCCGAACGACTGAGGAGTAGAATGTCGTCGAGATAGAACAGAACCCGTATTCCCCGATGACGTAGAGGCTCCAGCGCAGTCGCTACGCACGTGGTGAATGTGCGGGGAGCCAGAGAATAGCCGAACGGCAACCTCTGGTACTCGTACGCTACGCCCTGAAACAGGAACCGCAGGAACCTCCTGTGAGGAGGGAAAATCGGGATGTGAAAATACGCATCCTTCAGGTCTATGGAGGTGAACCAGTCTCCCCTTCTGACAGCAAGCAGAAGGAGTTTGACGGTCAACATCCTGAACGGTCTCGCTACAATCAACCGATTGAACGCGGCCAGATCCAGTATAGGTCTGACCCCCCCCTTTTTCTTGGGCACCAGAAAATAACGGGAGTAGACGCCTGACATCGCGTCCTCTCTCGGGACCACGACTACGGCCTGCTTCGCCAACAGAGATCGGATCTCGTCGGCCAGGGCTGTCACTGCTTCTGACCCTGTCAATAGGGTCGGCACCAAACCTGAGAATGGAGGTTGGGGTTGCGCGAACTGCAACACAAGCCCCTCTTTCAACGTTCTCTCTATCCACACCCCCAAACGGCATTCTTGTCGCCATATGTGAAAATAATCCCACAGCGCACCTGCCGTCAACTGACGCTGGGCCGCAAGGAACAGTAGATAGTTGGCCCGGTCCCTCCCGCTGTGCGACGCACCCAAGGGGGGACCCCGACAGAAAGGACCGGTTCGATACGGGAGAAGCTGTCATCAAACTAGTTGACACACACCCCCCCCTGAACACCCCTCTAGCGCATGCTGAGGAGTTGTTCTACAGCTAGACACGCAAGGCATGAGAGCCCCATGGGCTCCTACACGCCGAAGCCCTGCAGTGATATTGCTATCACCCAAATCATGCTCGCCTCTTCTTTGCAGACCACTGCCGCTCTCACGGGAGTGGGAGGCATCAGCGTGATACCCCGCCTGGTGAAGGCGAGGCCGGGGTAACCCTTGCTGTGCATTCAACAGAAGAGGCCTCGAGTCCCCCTGCTGACCACTGTAGCTAGTGGCAGCCGTAACACCAGACTCCCCCATCACACACCGTGTGGTGCAGGAGCCACGCGACAGTACAACATTCTCACGGACAGACCCAGGCTCAGCCATTAACTGGGTGTCAGCCCCTGTCCCCAGAAGAATGGGGCTGCATGCGTTTCAAGAAGGTTCGCGGCCCGCAGCCAAAGGAAAACGATCAGAGCCCCGCTTCCGTGGGTAATAGAGAGAGGTTGAACGGGGAGCGGGCTGCTCGCGGCAGAATGACAACGGCTTGTTTTATCCAAGCCGCATACACCCAAAATGGCCGATCCCTCGGCCGCCAAGGCTGTCGGCCTTGTGGATCCCTGTTGACTCTCCGCCCAGGGCACCACTGGCGGGGGAAACATGGCCGCCTGTCGACGGCCCCGCCACAGTCGTTGACGAGGCCGTGCTCCCACCTCTGGCTGCACAGCGTGAGGCGGTGTGGAACCCAGATCAACAACCGCCTGTGCCTCCACAGAACGACCAAAAAGTCCTTCCGTGGAAAAAGGAGTCATGAGGAGATAAAACCTATCCTCTTCCCCAAGAGGAGAGTGCTCCAACCAAACATGCCTAACAACAAACGTTGATAGCATCCTAATCCTCCCCGAAGTTATAGCTTGCGACTGAGTCAAGATCTCTATAACACCACAAACATGCAACATGTTTACAATGTCGGCTGGACCCATAGCTCCACTACCCGACGCCAATGTGGATAGGAAACTAGCCAGCTGAGCCATAACACTGGCCGCCGCTACAAACCATCCTGCAGCAGTATACCACTCATCCGTCCATACTGCCACCCTCCGAGCCGATTCGCTCTCAAGCATCGGCCGGGTGGGACATCGTTCATCCCCGCCGGGACACAGGATCAAAGCTACCTGGCTACGCAGCTACGGTACACTCGGCCTGCACCCTGTTGTTAGCCCTTTTACCCGTAAAAAAGGTAAATAAGACTCAGCGAAACCCCCCACATTAGCAACCGACTGACCTTCATCAATGAACCGGGCAAGAGGAGGGAAAAGCGGCAACGTCCCTCGGCGGGGAGTATTAGAACAACGACCCATTTCAGCATCAACATTAGCATTAGCAGTAGCATTAGTGGAAGCAGCATGCTCCAGGATAGCCAGGAAATCGTCCACTGCAGTGGAACGTTCACCAAGCCACCCCGGCCCTGGCGCCGAAACACACTTCACAGCATTACTAACACCAACATCAATGCCTGATGACACAGGGCCTACCTGTGTACAAGCTGGCCCGATAGCCAAACCTTGTACGCTGCTCCTTGGTCTGCTGCCGTCAGACGAGGAAACATCAACATAGGCCCGACATGTCGCTGAAACATGCCCCGAAGATTCCAGGGGTAAACAAACCTCCGGTAAGCTTTCAACATTTCTCTAATCTTTTCATAACAACTAGTTACATAAGGCGCACTGCGACCGTTATGATGGAAACGAAATAGAGGAAGAGTGTTTGGTGACCATGCCTAGTGTCTTATAGGTTACACCTCCATAGGGGCGGGACCCGGCAGGTGTGGGCGTATTTGTTTTTCGTTAGTGGAGTACAGTAGGTACATGAGATAAGGGATATCTCGATAGGCTTAAGAGCGGGACGCGATGGCCAAGTACGATAATATAACCTTCTGTAGTGTGGTAGTGAAAGGTTAACCTTCTGTAGTGTGGTAGTGAAAGGTTAACCTTCTGTAGTGTGGTAGTGAAAGTGTTAACCTTCTGTAGTGTGGTAGTGAAAGGTTAACCTTCTGTAGTGTGGTAGTGAAAGGTTAACCTTCTGTAGTGTGGTAGTGAAAGGTTAACCTTCTGTAGTGTGGTAGTGAAAGGGTTCACCTTCTGTAGTGTGGTAGTGAAAGGCTAACCTTCTGTAGTGTGGTAGTGAAAGGCTAACCTTCTGTAGTGTGGTAGTGAAAGGTTAACCTGTCTGTAGTGCGGTAGTGAAAGGGTTAACCTGTCTGTAGTGTGGTAGTGAAAGGGTTAACCTTCTGTAGTGTGGTAGTGAAAGGTTAACCTTCTGTAGTGTGGTAGTGAAAGGTTAACCTTCTGTAGTGTGGTAGTGAAAGGTTAACCTTCTGTAGTGTGGTAGTGAAAGGTTAACCTTCTGTAGTGTGGTAGTGAAAGGGTTAACCTTCTGTAGTGTGGTAGTGAAAGGGTGTGGTAGTGAAGACGCTCCTTGGCTACAACGGTGGTCAATAATTTTCAGCCATCAGCGGTGACTGGTCAGTTCAGGACCGCTCACAACCGGATGTGGTCACTCGTCAGAACGGCTTGTCAAATGACGCTCGCCGGATATTTAGTCTTGTAATTCGAGGACACGAATCACGCAATAGGTCGAGTGAGGTGACGATGGAAAAAGGCTGGGAGAAACGCGGAGCTCGTTAACGGGTTACATCATGTGGTAGTGAAATGGTTCAACTAGAAAACCGGCTGGCCGACTCACGTTACCGTCTTGCGGTCTCTATGTTGACGCTACAGTGGAGACGTAGATGGATACCGTCTGACACCAGAGGAATCTCGAGGCACCAGCCTCATCTCGCCAGCAAGCCAGGAAGAGACTCTGAACCAGCTGAACCAATCAGAGGGGAGAGAAAACAAGGTGCTCTCTGAGGCTCCCGTGCTCTAAAAGTTAACCCTTCACTGCCACACTACCAAAACTGTTAACCCTTTCACTGCGATGATACTGAAGGTTAACCCTTTTCACTACCACATGACAGAAGGTTAACCCTTTCACTACCACAACAGAAAGTAACCCTTTCACTACCACAACAGAAAGTTAACCCTTTCACTACCACACTACAGAAGGTTAACCCTTCACTACCACACTACATAAGGTTAACCTTTCACTACCACACTACAGACGGTTAACCTTTCACTACCACACTAGAGAAAGTTAACCCTTTCACTACCACACTACAGAAGGTTAACCCTTCACTACCACACTACAGAAGGTTAACCCTTTCACTACCACACTACATAAGTTAACCTTTCACTGCCACATGACAAAGGGTCAACCCTTTCACTACCACACTACAGACGGTCAATCCTTCCACACTACATAAGGTTAACCCTTCACTACCACACTACAGACGGTTAACCCTTTCACTACCACACTACAGAAGGTTAACTTTTTCACTACCACACTACAGACGGTTAACCCTTTCACTACCACACTACAGACGGTTAACCCTTTCACTACCACACTACAGACGGAACAGTCTGTAGTGTGGTAGTGAAACGGTTAATCTTCTGTAGTGTGGTAGTGAAGGCGTTAACACCGTAGTGAAGAGGCAGGAGTCATCTGGACCGTGGCACATTGAGGAATCTAGAGACACCAGACGGTCTATGTCAACCTACCGGGAAGGGCATTCTTCTCTAGATGTTAACCCTATATAACCTGTAGCTGTGTTAGGGCCCGTGTCGACCGGGGACGTTTTATGAGTTGTCAGCTCCTTTCTGTCATCCATTACTATGCTACAGACGCGACAGGCGCGCTCCTTTTCCCAGTGCCACGCCTCGCGTTTTAGCACTCTCTGCGACCAGCGTTTTTGGGCGGAGCGCTCCCAGCGCCTAAAGTTGAAACTAGTTCAACTTTTGGAGAGGAGCGGCTCTCATCAAGGTAACTTTTTTCAACCGACCAATCAACATCGAGCAAGTGGCGGAGCCGTGGCAGTCGCGAGACTCAGGAAAAACGCTCTGAGCTTCTTTTTTTTGTCCGTCTTGAAAAAAACGTCCCCGGTGGACACAAAGCCTGACTGTCTTTCAGAGGCTGTTACAGACCACCGCAACACTTCTGGAAGTTCTGGTATTTTGAGATCATGGAGGATAATGTTGATGAGAGCCTTAATGTAAGTGGTCGTAGCTACGGCTGTGGGGGGCGCTGGAGACATGATCCAATAGACCTTTTTATACGCCTGAGTCTCGTGAACACGGAGAGACCAACCCAAGTTGATCGGCACTTTCTCGGCTGAGCTATAGTCACTTTTCCGCACCTACTCCGCACGTGCCCAGATTGCCCAGGGAGTGTCTCTAATCGACATTCATTCATTGTGTCCCTGCGCTCTCCCATGAGCTCCAGGTGACGTGGAAGTGCAGTCAGTGGTCTGTGGGCTCAATTCTGAAGCGTGAGTGAAGATAGAGGCGTCCCCTGTACAACTGCAGCCCTTGAAGAATCAGTATAATATATATATCAACCTTACATGCTACCTTACCAGGAGATGGATGGTAGGCTGCTCGAGGTCTCTCTCTCTCTCTCTCTCTCTCTCTCTCTCCTCTCTCTCTCTCTCTCTCTCTCTCTCTCTCTCTCTCTCTCTCTCTCCTCCTCTCTCTCTCTCTCTCTCTCTCTCTCTCTCTCACACTCACCTCCTCCTTTGTCTCTCACTCTCTCTCACACCACCCCCCCCTCTCTCTATCTCTATCTCTCCCTCTCTCCTCTCTCTCACACTCACACCTCCTCCTTTGTCTCTCCCTCTCTCATACTCACCCCCCCTATCTCTCTCTATCGCTCTCTCTTTCTCTCTCTTTTAACCAAAATTTGAAATTAGAAAGAAATCTGTACAGCCATTTACGTCGGATTTGTCCTAATTGTCAAAATCTTCAGCAATTTCTGGGAAATGTTGAAATGTTGTGAGTCCAATGAACTCAATAGTGTGTTATGTGTAACGATGTGAGAAGACATGTTGGACCTTTCAGTGTGGCCTCACGGTATGGGCCAGTGCGAGAGGTGGTGTTGACGGTGAAGAGGGGTTTCTGTGCCATTCTCACAAGTAATACTGGGTCAATTTCTGGAGGACATTCCAGGTTGGTTTTCATTATATTGTCGGCCTGCCTGTCGACATCTCCCCCTGGATGACGACCAACCACCTCAAACTGAACCTAAGCAAAACAGAATTGCTCCACCTGTCGGCCAAATCTCCCCCCTGACCGACATTTCCATCACAGTCGAGAATGCAGCTGTGACCGCGTCCCCGACCGCCAAGAACCTTGGTGTCGTCCTCGACGATCAGTTGAACTTCTCTGCTCACATCGCAGCGACAACCAGAACCTGCAGATTCCTCCTGAGCAACGTCAGAAGGATCCGCCCCTTCCTGACAAAAGAAGCCACCCAACTCCTCGTCCAATCAACAGTCATCTCCCGCCTCGACTACTGCAACACACTGCTCGCTGGCCTCCCGGCCACTGCCACCAAGCCTCTTCAACTCATTCAGAACGCAGCGGCCCGCCTGATCTCAAACCTACCAAAGTCGGCCCATGTCACCCCACTTCTTAGGGACCTGCACTGGCTCCCCATTGCTGCACGAATCCGCTTCAAAGCCCTCGACCTAGCATACCGTGCAGCAAAGGGAACCGCTCTCGCCTACCTCCGGTCAATGGTCTCTAACTACACACCCTCAAGACCCCTACGCTCTGCATCTTCTGGCCGCCTCAGACCCACTCCCATCCGAGCTCCGGGAGGGTCATCAAAGAGAAGCCGCCTATTCTCAGTCCTTGCCCCACAATGGTGGAATGAACTACCCACCCCAGTTAGGACAGCCGAATCCCGTCCAATCTTTCGCCGTCGACTAAAGACGCACTTCTTCAACCATTATCTGAAAAAATAATAATAATAATAATAAAAAGATATCTAACCCTAACTAAACCTTACTGTCATGCACTTGTCCTAATATACTAACCTACACTGTAGCACTCAACACTTTATGAACATTGTTACTCAGCTGATAGAGTTGTGCCCTTCCTGCTGACTTGTCGTACAGAACTTGTAAGTCGCTTTGGATAAAAGCGTCAGCTAAATGATGTAATGTAAATGTAAATGTAAATATTGTGTGGTTAATCAGAAGGGGAAGGGGGGGGGCACCGGTCTCAAATCTCATCTAGGCAGGGCACCAAATGTAACAGTGCCAGCCCTGCAAAAACACACACACACACACAGACACAGACACACACAGACACACACACACACACACACACACACACACACACACACACACACACACACACACACACACACACACACACACACACACACACACACGCACACACACACTCACACACACACACACACACACACACACACACAGGTATTCAGCAGAATCCTCCATTATCTGTAAAGTGCTCTTGTCTGTAAATGTGTCCTTGTCTCGGGAACCCCCATGCCTCATATCCTATATGTATAATGGAGCAGAGCAGCAGGGCAGCCACAGACATCATTATTATCACAGGTCTGTGGTCAGCGTAGACACATCGCTCTCCTCTCTGCGCCTCCCGGCCCTCCCGGCCCCACTGATCTGAGGTCAGATTGAGCCATACAGAGTTCCACGCCGATGGCGGTTGCTATGGTGACATTTTTGTCAGTTTCCAGCAGCTTGAGGGCTTTGTACCTTCTTCGAGCAGGGGGCTGAGTCAAGTACTCATCGAGGGGGCTGAGTCAATCTCTCTCTCTCTGCTCTCTCTCTCTCTCTCTCTCTCCTCTCTCTCTCTCTCTCTCTCTCTCTCTCTCTCTCTCTCTCTCTCTCTCTCTCTCTCTCTCTCTCTCTCTTCTCCTCTCCCTCCTCTCTCTCTCTCTCTCTCTCTCTCTTCTCTCTCTCTCTCTCTCCTCTCTCTCTCTCTCTCTCTCTCTCTCTCTCTCTCTCTCTCTCTCTCCTCTCTCTCTCTCTCTCTCTCTCTCTCTCTCTCTCTCTCTCTCTCTCTCTCTCTCTCTCTCTCTCTCTCTCTCTCCCTCTCTCTCTCTCGTCCTCAATAATAAGGCCTAGACGACACTGTTATTATTAAGACCTGTGGGGCTTCTGCGTCTTTGGCTGACGTGACTGAGGTCGTATCGCTGCTCGGTTTGAAAGCTAGAATGAAGACACTGGTATCATGTGAAACTATAGACGGCCTAATGGATCCATTGGTACCGACCACCTTTAGCTAGTCAGGAAGTGGCACATAATGCTCCAAAGTATATATATATATATATATATATATATATATATATATATATATATATATAGTATTTTGATTATTTAAATCTGATATCTGATATGAGAATGAATACACATGAGTCTCCCTTTACAGATTGTTTATGATAATCACATGCAGTTTTGAGGGCAAAAGCCATGTCGTCTTCTGCATGCTGTATAATGTTATTTATTCCTATTCTAAATGATTATGTATTTGACAATATCTACTACTGGGGTCCCTAAGCAGTCTTTTGTGAATTGCATAAATTGGGTATGACTGGCAGTCTGAGACTCTTGTGGATCCGATGAGCCAAACTGTGTTCATGCTTATCTCTCCCCTAGTAGCCATTTAACTTGACCTCACTGTATAATATGCCAGTCACTACTATAATCACTGCCTCACATAGAGACCCAGGCTGTATGGCTCCTCACATAGAGCCGTTAGCTCACCAGCCGTTAGCTCTCCAGCCATTAGCTCACCAACCATCTTGGCTATAGCTCTTCATCTTGGCTATAGCTCTTCATCTTGGCTATAGCTCTTCATCTTGGCTATAGCTCTTCATCTTGGCTATAGTCTTCATCTTGGCTATAGCTCTTCATCTTGGCTATAGCTCTTCATCTTGGCTATAGCTCTTCATCTTGGCTAGCTCCTCTATGAGACATGATTGTGCATGGGAATGGCTACATACGCTTCCATCATAATGCAAGCCCTTTTACACCCTATACTTTCAAGATTTGAATAGGCGTCTAACCAAAACACAATTTATTACAGATGTATGACTTACTGGTTCATGATTTACTTGATGGATAGTCCTAAAGACCCACTGTCCCTCCCTAAAAAGGAGAAAAAGGGGTCTATGGTCTCGTAAGGGTTAAAGCAATTTATCAGTTAAATGAAAATATCAGACAGAGACAGCAAGTGCTGGATCTGAGCCTGTAAACATAGAAATAAAACAGGAGGTTGTGTAGGGCTCCATAGCTGCAGCACGCCCAACGGCACGTTTTCAAGGTTGTTCTCTATCTCTCTCTCTCTCCTCTCTCTCTCTCTCTCCTCTCTCTCTCTATCTCTCTCTCTCTCTGTCTTTCTCTATGTTTCTCC
>NW_028172016.1:0-2000 GCF_963971535.1 Notolepis coatsorum
GTTTCATTAATAATAATAATAATAATAATAATAATAATAATAATAATAATAATAATAATAATAATAATAATAATAATAATAATAATAATAATAATAATAATAATAATAATAATAATAATAAATCAAATTTATATAGCGCCTTTCAAGAAACCCAAGGTCGCTTGAACAAAGACGTCTGTGCTCTTTTTTTCCTTACATTTTATTCTATTTACAGTATACACTTAATATGTACAGTATACACTTATTATATACAGTATACGTATACACTTATTATTTACAGTATATACTTAGTATTTACAGTATACACTTATTATATACAGTATACGTATACACTTATTATTTACAGTATATACTTAGTATTTACAGTATACACTTACTGTAGTATTTACAGTATACACTTATTAGACAGAGCCAGCTTGCTCTCCTTGACGCGGTGCTGCAGTGTGTCCCTGCAGTGTCCCCCCATCTCGCTCCAGAGCGTGTGTGTGTGTGTGGGGCCTCTGGGGGCCCCCTGGCTGGCAGAAGGTGTTGCCGTATGGCGCTGTGAGTCGCCTGTTCGCGGGCCGCTACCCCTCTGGCTACAGCGGGATGTCCTCTGGCGACTCGCGGACAGGACGCCGCAGAACGCCTAATGCGCTAACAAAGACAATGACACTCTGAGGGTGCCGCGGGATAATCCACTTAGACTCGTGCCGCGTGCATTTCCACGATTACAGCGGGCGGGTCGAATTCTATTAACCGTGCGCCTCTTCTTCTTCTTCCGGGAAGCCGCGAGAGAGCGTGCGGACGACGGGTTGATGTTCCCGACATTTCGCGACTAGGGGGGGGGGCGACTATAGTGGCTCAGGGGGTAGAGTGGTCTTCCGGTAATCGAGAGGTTCCCCGGTTCGATCCCGGCTCACCTCCCGGGCGGCGTGTCGGAGTGTCCTTGAGCAAGACGCTTATCCCCTAACTGCTCCTGATGAGCGGGTCGGCACCTTGCATGGTCGCCTCTGCCGTGAATGTGTGAGTGAAGTGATGAATGTGAGGCATACTTTGTAAAGCTTTTGGATAAAAGAGATATATAAATGCACCATTTACCGACTAGGGGGCACAAACGAGATTTGCTTTTATTTCGGACAATCTCTATTCTTGCTTATTTGTTTATTTGTTTATTTTATGGATCCCGATTAGTCTCTACACCCATGGGTGGAAGACTATTCTTCCTGGGGTCCGAACACATAACTTACAACATTAAAGTACATTACATTACAGTAATACAAAAACAATAAAAACATAAGAAACACTTTAGCCTAAGTGCATTCTCAATATCTTTAAAATCTCACAAAAGAAACACACAAAGGCTCCGGCCACAAATACAATACTAACTAAACTAACTAACTAACTAACTAACTAACTAACTAACTAACCTAACAATAATAACTAAATAAATCAGTAACTCAACTGTATTTCATTATTCATAACAGCATTTTTCAACTTTTTCTTAAAAGTTATTTTGTTTCTGATCATCATTATCTTCACAGGTATACAATTCCAGTATGCAGCAGCTCTATACATTACAGTTCTCTTAAGTGCATTTGTTCTTGGTAGAGGTAGGTAGAGTAAAATGAAGACCCACGGCATGTCTGGTGACATAGCCATGTCTAGTATTGGTGGGTCGTAGTTCTGACCACAAAGACTTAGGTTTACCAATTTTATAAATAGTGAACACAAATTTTACAAGGCTGCATGCCAGCCTCTGATCCACTCTAAGGCAAGACAGAGCGGCATGCATTCCCCCAACACTGCTCCTCACAGAGCAGCGGAGGGCGAGACGTGCCACTCTGTTCTGAGCGAGCTGAAGTTTATCCAGATCCCGCTTTGAAGCGCTAAACCAAATTGTTGGGCAGTAGTCCAAGTGGGATAGGACTAAAGCTTGTAACATTAGTTTAACTGTCTTCTCACTCAATAGATGAGCACACCTTCTGATCATTGAAATACTCCTACTCATTTTAGCCACT
>NW_028172015.1:0-23194 GCF_963971535.1 Notolepis coatsorum
AATAATGATGCTAATGATGGAGCATCGCCGTCGGTTGTGTGATAGTAAAGGGCTAACCTTCTGTCGTGTGGCAGTGAAAGGGTTAATCTGATTAAATTAGTTTTTTTTTTTTTTATTAAATCAACTTTCTTTAATGAATGTAACTCATCAGTTTCGTCAACATAAATAATCCGGTTGGTATGAAAGTGATGGTGACGTCTTGATGCAGATATTAGGCTACATCATCATTTATGATAAATGTTTTATTTAAAATGTTCATGACGAGTCATATACTATAATAGTATAATACTATAATATTAGTGTAGCCTAATCTTTATCTGCAACTGTGAAGAAAAACCCCACTGGTTTAAACAGAATGAATAGACACATAAAAAATTAATAATAATAATATTAATTTATTAAATCTTTTTAATTCGAATGTTGATTTAGAATTCGGTTCATATACAGTATATATATATATATATATATAAACAGCTGAACATACATCTGGAGGAAGCTCTGGTTCATATACATCTAATCAGTAACCATAAATGCAGAAAGACAGACTAAATAGATAAATACATGCTGAATAAATAATGGCTAAATAAACTATCAAGGAAATGAATAAAAACATGTTATGTAAGCAAGAAAGCAAGAAATAATGGCCAAATAATCATGGAAATCAAAGGAAATAAATGTATTTAAATGTAAAATAAATAAGCAAGGAAATAGATAACTGTGTAAATAGGTAAGTTGATAGATGGATATAGATTAATACATGGATAAAGGCATGGTATACAGTTTATGAGGTGGGTGTGTGTGGTGTATATACTGTATATACAGACAAATCCAGTCTTGGCAGGGTAGTAGATCGGGGCTCTTGTTGGCAGTCAGTGTTTTCTTCAGAGCTGCTATATTCTGAACACCAGTCCAAGCTGCCTGGGGTTTCCGAGCTGCCATATTATGAGCACCGGTCCAGGATGCCTGGGGTTTCCCATCGGGGGCTTCTGGGAAGCAGGGGCCGATGTCTGGGGTTTCCCATCGGGGCTTCTGGGAAGCAGGGGCCGACGTTCACCCTGTTCAATATCACCATCCTGCCCTCAAAACCACGAGACCTCAGTTGCTCTTTCACTCTGCCTCCCTTCCCCCTCTTCTCCTTCACCATCCCCCCCCTCCCTCACTCCATCTCTCTCCTCCTCCTCCTCCTCCTCCTCTCTAATCTTGCCCTTCTCACCCCCCCCCCCCCCTCCCACCCCCGCGCTTCCACAAACCTACAGAAGCGCTTCCTCTTTAACCGCGGCGGCTCTCACTGGAGGCTGTTGTACGGTAAGAACGTCCCTCGCGTCGTCTCACTGAAGGAGATCAGAGGGAAATTATGCCCATTGAAAAAATGAAGTCAGGATGATGAAAATAAGGACCCTTGTATGTTTGATATTATAAATCATAACCAATTTGATGGAGTAGCCAGTAGCTCGGTATGCTCTCGTAAAATATTACACGTGTGTGTGTGTGTGTGTGTGTGTGTGTGTGTGTGTGTGTGTGTGTGTGTGTGTGTGTGTGTGGGGCCCACAGAGCTAGAGGGACCCACAAGACGCCCCCCCCCCCCCCCCCCCCCCCCCAACACACACACACTTTAATTTCATAATTTGGCATGCATTGATTGAAACCATAAGGGACAATTCTGGAATGATATTACATAAAACCGGAACAGTTTTCCTTTGATAATTATACGATAACCGCTGCTTCCACTCGACACCAGAGACGGAGCTCCTTGCCTGCGGCCGTCTTTGACCCCCCCAGCAGGGGCCCTGAGCTGGGGGGTTCACGTACCCTGAGAGGGATATAGAGCCTTGACACTTGAAGAAAGATAGCGGCTGGATTCCAACAGTGTGTGGTCAACGAGCAGAAAGAACGTGTCGTAAACGTTTATGAATTAGTATGGAAACGTGTTAGAATGTGTTGTTTTAGTTCATCTCGCCCGGCTATCTTCGCTGGTCGTCAAGCTGGACGCACGTACACAACTCCCAAACAACTCCACCGCCAGGCAGCGCAGCGGGTCAGTGCGTTGCCAGGCTACAGGTAGCGAGCCGTTCAGCAAACGCTGAACAACAGACCGACCTCTCGCGGCTTCTTCTCCCGAGTCTCCAGCCTTCGCTGCAGCCGTACGGGAAAATGAATGAACTATTAATAGATGGCTCCTCCTCCTCGCTTCATCTGTGGTTTCGTGCAGCTGTGGTCTCCCTGAACAAATCCTTCTGATAAACACTTCTTTCTCTGATAAGGCAGCGGGTTTTGAATTTTTTTTAAGCAGCGGTTTAAAAAAAGGAAACTACCGTAGCATCGCAGATGTGGCTGAGCGCCCGAATGTGCGGACCTTCGTTACGTTACGTTGGCATTCAAGTCTTAATTAATGGGTTCGAATCTCCGCTTTTTAATTTTCTTTTCTTTTTCTTTTATCTCACACGAATAATATATATCAGAATGTGATATATATCAGAATATCACAGTACTATGTTGTGTTTACATACAATAATTAAAAAGTCACGCACGAACACAGATGAGGGAGTGGTCACACCGTCATACATGATCAGGAAATTAATCAATCGTGCAAAAGACCTCACTTTTGAACATAATACAATGTTTCCGAACGGACGGTTGGATTAAACCAAGTGTACGCAGTGATGCTGGACTTTCCCAGCGGAACACAAGTTGCTTAACGTTACACAGGTATGTTATGCACGTTCATTAAGCTTGCTAACGTTAAGATAGTGTGTGAACAAAGATGTTGTTTCAATAAAATGTATTCACAAAATGGATGACCATCCAAACGTTATTGAAGCCTCCCGTGACCAGTAAGTAGTCGGTACTACTACTCTTAATAACCGCAGAAATATGCGCATACAGTATGCACTACGTTATACGCGTAAATGTAGCGTCCGTTCGGAAAAACCGTGGCGAAGTTCGAATCCCAAAAACAGGCTTCGGGGAAACGGCTCTAATCGCAGATCAGATCAGGCCACCGGCGTCCGCGCGTTTAGTGTTTAGCAATTTGGCTTTTTATAAATTGGAACGTTAACAAAACATCGTTTGCTTTGGTGAAACGTAATATTCTCATTAACCCCCACATGCAGCATCAAGGACACGATTACTGGTAAACAGGAAAGGGAATCACCGCCGGGGCTCGTCATAATGACGTGAGCGCGTGATGACCCTTGACCCCACACAGACATTATGGATTTACAAACTTGGCCTTAGTCTACCTTTTTATCAACGGTGAGTAGAGCTACTATTGAGATTTGGTATCTTTTTCAGTGAAACACAATTTCTGTCGCTAAATAATCCTCATGTCTCTCACTGCCTCTGAAGTTTAGATGATGGATCTCTGGGGGGGGTTCTCCTACGTCTGTTGTTTGTTTGCTGCTTTTGAACACCTTACTTGCCATTCATTCATTATCGCAGAGATTATAGTTTGAAGGCGTTGTTTATCGTCTTGGCTGTCGCGGTCCGTGAACTGATTGCTTGGATAGTTGTTCCGATCGATGGCAGTTGAACAGTGTTGGCGGCGGTAAAAGTACTACATTTCAAGGGTGGTAGCAGTTGGCAGATGTTATAGTTGTGGACATGTTGCATCTCTACCCCACCATCCATCCCTCCCTCCCACCATCTGCAGCAGCTCAGGTTGCGATGGTTTCACCGGCCCAACCTTGTTTTAGATCCTCTGAGATTATTGATGGTGGACCCTCATGACAATAGGCAGAAAGCAAAGCCCCTCCCCATGTAGTCAGAACTCAACCTCTATCCCCTGCTTAGCGGAGAGAGTCAGTCAGAACTCAACCTCTACCCCCTGCTTAGCGGAGAGACAGACAGTCGGAACTCAACCTCTACCCCCTGCTTAGCGGAGAGACCGTCAGAACTCAACCTCTACCCCCTGCTTAGTGGAGAGACAGACAGTCAGAACTCAACCTCTACCCCCTGCTTAGTGGAGAGACAGACAGAACTCAACCTCTACCCCCTGCTTAGTGGAGAGACAGACAGAACTCAACCTCTACCCCCTGCTTAGCGGAGAGACAGACAGAACTCAACCTCTACCCCCTGCTTAGCGGAGAGACAGACAGAACTCAACCTCTACCCCCCTGCTTAGTGGAGAGACAGACAGTCAGAACTCAACCTCTACCCCCTGCTTAGTGGAGAGACAGACAGTCAGAACTCAACCTCTACCCCCTGCTTAGTGGAGAGACAGACAGTCAGAACTCAACCTCTACCCCCTGCTTAGTGGAGAGACAGACAGAACTCAACCTCTACCCCCTGCTTAGTGGAGAGACAGACAGTCAGAACTCAACCTCTACCCCCTGCTTAGTGGAGAGACAGACAGACAGAACTCAACCTCTACCCCCTGCTTAGTGGAGAGACAGACAGAACTCAACCTCTACCCCCTGCTTAGCGGAGAGACAGTCAGAACTCAACCTCTACCCCCTGCTTAGAGGAGAGACAGACAGAACTCAACCTCTACCCCCTGCTTAGAGGAGAGACAGTCAGAACTCAACCTCTACCCCCTGCTTAGCGGAGAGACAGTCAGAACTCAACCTCTACCCCCTGCTTAGCGGAGAGACAGTCAGAACTCAACCTCTACCCCCTGCTTAGTGGAGAGACAGACAGAACTCAACCTCTACCCCCTGCTTAGAGGAGAGACAGTCAGAACTCAACCTCTACCCCCTGCTTAGCGGAGAGACAGTCAGAACTCAACCTCTACCCCCTGCTTAGCGGAGAGACAGTCAGAACTCAACCTCTACCCCCTGCTTAGCGGAGAGACAGTCAGAACTCAACCTCTACCCCCTGCTTAGAGGAGAGACAGACAGTCAGAACTCAACCTCTACCCCCTGCTTAGCGGAGAGACAGACAGTCAGAACTCAACCTCTACCCCCTGCTTAGCGGAGAGACAGACAGTCAGAACTCAACCTCTACCCCCTGCTTAGCAGAGAGACAGACAGAACTCAACCTCTACCCCCTGCTTAGTGGAGAGACAGACAGAACTCAACCTCTACCCCCTGCTTAGTGGAGAGACAGACAGTCAGAACTCAACCTCTACCCCCTGCTTAGCGGAGAGACAGTCAGAACTCAACCTCTACCCCCTGCTTAGTGGAGAGACAGACAGAACTCAACCTCTACCTCCTGCTTAGAGGAGAGACAGTCAGAACTCAACCTCTACCCCCTGCTTAGCAGAGAGAGAGACAGTCAGAACTCAACCTCTACCCCCTGCTTAGCGGAGAGACAGACAGTCAGAACTCAACCTCTACCCCCTGCTTAACGGAGAGACAGACAGAACTCAACCTCTACCCCCTGCTTAGCGGAGAGACAGTCAGAACTCAACCTCTACCCCCTGCTTAGCGGAGAGACAGACAGTCAGAACTCAACCTCTACCCCCTGCTTAGCGGAGAGACAGACAGAACTCAACCTCTACCCCCTGCTTAGCGGAGAGACAGTCAGAACTCAACCTCTACCCCCTGCTTAGAGGAGAGACAGTCAGAACTCAACCTCTACCCCCTGCTTAGAGGAGAGACAGTCAGAACTCAACCTCTACCCCCTGCTTAGTGGAGAGACAGACAGTCAGAACTCAACCTCTACCCCCTGCTTAGAGGAGAGACAGACGGAACTCAACCTCTACCCCCTGCTTAGCGGAGAGACAGACAGTCAGAACTCAACCTCTACCCCCTGCTTAGTGGAGAGACAGACAGAACTCAACCTCTACCCCCTGCTTAGCGGAGAGACAGTCAGTCAGAACTCAACCTCTACCCCCTGCTTAGCGGAGAGACAGACAGTCAGAACTCAACCTCTACCCCCTGCTTAGCGGAGAGACAGTCAGAACTCAACCTCTACCCCCTGCTTAGCGGAGAGACAGACAGAACTCAACCTCTACCCCCTGCTTAGCGGAGAGACAGACAGTCAGAACTCAACCTCTACCCCCTGCTTAGCGGAGAGACAGTCAGAACTCAACCTCTACCCCCTGCTTAGCGGAGAGACAGACAGACAGAACTCAACCTCTACCCCCTGCTTAGCGGAGAGACAGACAGACAGAACTCAACCTCTACCCCCTGCTTAGTGGAGAGACAGTCAGAACTCAACCTCTACCCCCTGCTTAGTGGAGAGACAGTCAGAACTCAACCTCTACCCCCTGCTTAGCGGAGAGACAGTCAGAACTCAACCTCTACCCCCTGCTTAGCGGAGAGACAGTCAGAACTCAACCTCTACCCCCTGCTTAGCGGAGAGACAGTCAGAACTCAACCTCTACCCCCTGCTTAGCGGAGAGACAGTCAGAACTCAACCTCTACCCCCTGCTTAGCGGAGAGACAGACAGACAGAACTCAACCTCTACCCCCTGCTTAGTGGAGAGACAGTCAGAACTCAACCTCTACCCCCTGCTTAGTGGAGAGACAGACAGTCAGAACTCAACCTCTACCCCCTGCTTAGTGGAGAGACAGACAGAACTCAACCTCTACCCCCTGCTTAGCGGAGAGACAGACAGAACTCAACCTCTACCCCCTGCTTAGCGGAGAGACAGACAGAACTCAACCTCTACCCCCTGCTTAGCGGAGAGACAGTCAGAACTCAACCTCTATCCCCTGCTTAGCGGAGAGACAGTCAGAACTCAACCTCTACCCCCTGCTTAGCAGAGAGACAGACAGAACTCAACCTCTACCCCCTGCTTAGCGGAGAGACAGACAGAACTCAACCTCTACCCCCTGCTTAGTGGAGAGACAGACAGTCAGAACTCAACCTCTATCCCCTGCTTAGCGGAGAGACAGACAGTCAGAACTCAACCTCTACCCCCTGCTTAGTGGAGAGACAGTCAGAACTCAACCTCTACCCCCTGCTTAGCGGAGAGACAGACAGAACTCAACCTCTACCCCCTGCTTAGCGGAGAGACAGACAGAACTCAACCTCTACCCCCTGCTTAGCGGAGAGACAGACAGAACTCAACCTCTACCCCCTGCTTAGCGGAGAGACAGTCAGAACTCAACCTCTACCCCCTGCTTAGTGGAGAGACAGACAGAACTCAACCTCTACCCCCTGCTTAGTGGACAGACAGACAGTCAGAACTCAACCTCTATCCTCCTGCTTAGCGGAGAGAGAGACAGTCAGAACTCAACCTCTACCCCCTGCTTAGCGGAGAGACAGACAGAACTCAACCTCTACCCCCTGCTTAGCGGAGAGACAGACAGTCAGAACTCAACCTCTACCCCCCTGCTTAGCGGAGAGACAGACAGTCAGAACTCAACCTCTACCCCCCTGCTTAGCAGAGAGACAGACAGAACTCAACCTCTACCCCCTGCTTAGTGGAGAGACAGTCGGAACTCAACCTCTACCCCCTGCTTAGCAGAGAGACAGACAGAACTCAACCTCTACCCCCTGCTTAGCGGAGAGACAGTCAGAACTCAACCTCTACCCCCCTGCTTAGTGGAGAGACAGACAGAACTCAACCTCTACCCCCTGCTTAGCGGAGAGACAGACAGAACTCAACCTCTACCCCCTGCTTAGTGGAGAGACAGACAGAACTCAACCTCTACCCCCTGCTTAGTGGAGAGACAGTCAGAACTCAACCTCTACCCCCTGCTTAGCGGAGAGACAGTCAGAACTCAACCTCTACCCCCTGCTTAGCGGAGAGTCAGTCAGAACTCAACCTCTACCCCCTGCTTAGTGGAGAGACAGTCAGAACTCAACCTCTACCCCCTGCTTAGCGGAGAGACAGTCAGAACTCAACCTCTACCCCCTGCTTAGCGGAGAGACAGACAGAACTCAACCTCTACCCCCTGCTTAGTGGAGAGACAGACAGTCAGAACTCAACCTCTACCCCCTGCTTAGTGGAGAGACAGACAGACAGAACTCAACCTCTACCCCCTGCTTAGAGGAGAGACAGTCAGAACTCAACCTCTACCCCCTGCTTAGAGGAGAGACAGACAGAACTCAACCTCTACCCCCTGCTTAGCGGAGAGACAGTCAGAACTCAACCTCTACCCCCTGCTTAGCAGAGAGACAGTCAGAACTCAACCTCTACCTCCTGCTTAGCAGAGAGACAGTCAGAACTCAACCTCTACCCCCTGCTTAGCGGAGAGACAGACAGAACTCAACCTCTACCCCCTGCTTAGTGGAGAGACAGTCAGAACTCAACCTCTACCCCCTGCTTAGTGGAGAGAGAGACAGAACTCAACCTCTACCCCCTGCTTAGTGGAGAGACAGTCAGAACTCAACCTCTACCCCCTGCTTAGCGGAGAGACAGACAGAACTCAACCTCTACCCCCTGCTTAGCGGAGAGACAGACAGAACTCAACCTCTACCCCCTGCTTAGCGGAGAGACAGACAGAACTCAACCTCTACCCCCTGCTTAGCGGAGAGACAGACAGTCAGAACTCAACCTCTACCCCCTGCTTAGCGGAGAGACAGACAGAACTCAACCTCTATCCTCCTGCTTAGCGGAGAGACAGACAGAACTCAACCTCTACCCCCTGCTTAGCGGAGAGACAGTCAGAACTCAACCTCTACCCCCTGCTTAGCGGAGAGAGACAGTCAGAACTCAACCTCTACCCCCTGCTTAGCGGAGAGACAGTCAGAACTCAACCTCTACCCCCTGCTTAGCGGAGAGACAGACAGTCAGAACTCAACCTCTACCCCCTGCTTAGTGGAGAGACAGACAGTCAGAACTCAACCTCTACCCCCTGCTTAGCGGAGAGACAGACAGTCAGAACTCAACCTCTACCCCCTGCTTAGCGGAGAGAGAGACAGAACTCAACCTCTACCCCCTGCTTAGCAGAGAGACAGTCAGAACTCAACCTCTACCCCCTGCTTAGCGGAGAGACAGACAGTCAGAACTCAACCTCTACCCCCTGCTTAGCGGAGAGACAGACAGAACTCAACCTCTACCCCCTGCTTAGCGGAGAGACAGACAGAACTCAACCTCTACCCCCTGCTTAGTGGAGAGACAGACAGAACTCAACCTCTATCCCCTGCTTAGCGGAGAGACAGACAGAACTCAACCTCTACCCCCTGCTTAGTGGAGAGACAGACAGAACTCAACCTCTACCCCCTGCTTAGCGGAGAGACAGTCAGTCGGAACTCAACCTCTACCCCCTGCTTAGCGGAGAGACAGACAGTCAGAACTCAACCTCTACCCCCTGCTTAGTGGAGAGACAGTCAGAACTCAACCTCTACCCCCTGCTTAGTGGAGAGACAGTCAGAACTCAACCTCTACCCCCTGCTTAGCGGAGAGACAGTCAGAACTCAACCTCTACCCCCTGCTTAGTGGAGAGACAGACAGTCAGAACTCAACCTCTACCCCCTGCTTAGTGGAGAGACAGACAGAACTCAACCTCTACCCCCTGCTTAGCGGAGAGACAGACAGAACTCAACCTCTACCCCCTGCTTAGCGGAGAGACAGACAGAACTCAACCTCTACCCCCTGCTTAGTGGAGAGACAGACAGAACTCAACCTCTACCCCCTGCTTAGTGGAGAGACAGACAGAACTCAACCTCTACCCCCTGCTTAGCGGAGAGACAGACAGAACTCAACCTCTACCCCCTGCTTAGCGGAGAGACAGTCGGAACTCAACCTCTACCCCCTGCTTAGTGGAGAGACAGACAGTCAGAACTCAACCTCTACCCCCTGCTTAGCAGAGAGACAGACGGAACTCAACCTCTACCCCCTGCTTAGCAGAGAGACAGACGGAACTCTACCTCTACCCCCTGCTTAGTGGAGAGACAGACGGAACTCAACCTCTACCCCCTGCTTAGCAGAGAGACAGACGGAACTCAACCTCTACCCCCTGCTTAGCAGAGAGACAGACGGAACTCAACCTCTACCCCCTGCTTAGTGGAGAGACAGACGGAACTCAACCTCTACCCCCTGCTTAGCAGAGAGACAGACGGAACTCAACCTCTACCCCCTGCTTAGCGGAGAGACCAGTCAGAACTCAACCTCTACCCCCTGCTTAGTGGAGAGACAGTCGGAACTCAACCTCTACCCCCTGCTTAGTGGAGAGACAGTCGGAACTCAACCTCTACCCCCTGCTTAGCGGAGAGACAGACAGAACTCAACCTCTACCCCCTGCTTAGTGGAGAGACAGACAGAACTCAACCTCTACCCCCTGCTTAGCGGAGAGACAGACAGAACTCAACCTCTACCCCCTGCTTAGCGGAGAGACAGTCGGAACTCAACCTCTACCCCCTGCTTAGAGGAGAGACAGACAGAACTCAACCTCTACCCCCTGCTTAGCGGAGAGACAGACAGAACTCAACCTCTACCCCCTGCTTAGTGGAGAGACAGACAGTCAGAACTCAACCTCTACCCCCTGCTTAGCAGAGAGACAGACGGAACTCAACCTCTACCCCCTGCTTAGCAGAGAGACAGACGGAACTCAACCTCTACCCCCTGCTTAGTGGAGAGACAGACGGAACTCAACCTCTACCCCCTGCTTAGCAGAGAGACAGACGGAACTCAACCTCTACCCCCTGCTTAGCGGAGAGACAGACAGAACTCAACCTCTACCCCCTGCTTAGCAGAGAGACAGTCGGAACTCAACCTCTACCCCCTGCTTAGCGGAGAGACAGTCGGAACTCAACCTCTACCCCCTGCTTAGCGGAGAGACAGTCAGTCAGAACTCAACCTCTACCCCCTGCTTAGCGGAGAGACAGACAGTCAGAACTCAACCTCTACCCCCTGCTTAGCAGAGAGACAGTCAGAACTCAACCTCTACCCCCTGCTTAGCGGAGAGACAGTCAGAACTCAACCTCTACCCCCTGCTTAGTGGAGAGACAGTCAGAACTCAACCTCTACCCCCTGCTTAGCGGAGAGACAGACAGAACTCAACCGCTATCCCCTGCTTAGTGGAGAGACAGTCAGAACTCAACCTCTACCCCCTGCTTAGCGGAGAGACAGACAGAACTCAACCTCTACCCCCTGCTTAGTGGAGAGAGACAGTCAGAACTCAACCTCTACCCCCTGCTTAGCAGAGAGACAGTCAGAACTCAACCTCTACCCCCTGCTTAGTGGAGAGACAGACAGTCAGAACTCAACCTCTACCCCCTGCTTAGAGGAGAGACAGACAGTCAGAACTCAACCTCTACCCCCTGCTTAGCGGAGAGACAGACAGAACTCAACCTCTACCCCCTGCTTAGCGGAGAGACAGACAGAACTCAACCTCTACCCCCTGCTTAGCGGAGAGACAGTCAGAACTCAACCTCTACCCCCTGCTTAGAGGAGAGACAGTCAGAACTCAACCTCTACCCCCTGCTTAGAGGAGAGACAGTCAGAACTCAACCTCTACCCCCTGCTTAGCGGAGAGACAGACAGTCAGAACTCAACCTCTACCCCATGCTTAGTGGAGAGACAGACAGAACTCAACCTCTACCCCCTGCTTAGAGGAGAGACAGTCAGAACTCAACCTCTACCCCCTGCTTAGCGGAGAGACAGTCAGAACTCAACCTCTACCCCCTGCTTAGAGGAGAGACAGTCAGAACTCAACCTCTACCCCCTGCTTAGTGGAGAGACAGTCAGAACTCAACCTCTACCCCCTGCTTAGTGGAGAGACAGACAGTCAGAACTCAACCTCTACCCCCTGCTTAGTGGAGAGACAGACAGTCAGAACTCAACCTCTACCCCCTGCTTAGCGGAGAGACAGACAGTCAGAACTCAACCTCTACCCCCTGCTTAGCGGAGAGACAGTCAGAACTCAACCTCTACCCCCTGCTTAGCGGAGAGACAGACAGTCAGAACTCAACCTCTACCCCCTGCTTAGCGGAGAGACAGACAGAACTCAACCTCTACCCCCTGCTTAGCGGAGAGACAGACAGAACTCAACCTCTACCCCCTGCTTAGTGGAGAGACAGTGGCTCAAGAGGTACGGCGGTCCAATGTGATCACAGTTTAAATGGTGAAAAACTGAGCTCACAATTAAAGAGACACTTCATTCCTACAATCTGGTAGACAATCTCTGACATCATCAACAAAAACATTAATAACGCACTCACTTTATTTTCCACTGTTGACTACCCCCCCCCCCCCCCTCTCCCTGGACTCCTATCCACCAATACATGCAATGAGTTTGCTTCTTTCTTTAGGGATACAATTTTTTTTTAGTTTTTTTAGTTTTTTTTTTGATCATTTCTTTTTTAATAATATAAACAATAATTGTATATCCATACAGAGGAGGCATACTTTAAATATATTAAAATGATAAGGCATCTTTGAGTAAACTTCGAGTATCATTAAGTATCTTGAGGCTGAATATGGTCACCCTTGAAGTCGCATGATAATTCACTTAATAAAATAATGACGAGTCAGCCTCTTAAAAAGACAAAAGTTAGTGACACGACTCACACCGCCGCCGCCAACCGAGCCAAAGTAAGGACTATGCTCTGTATCGTCAATCAATGGTCAAATAAATATTTGATTAAGGAATATAATATGCCTTTTTTTCTTTTTTTTATATTTTTGCACAAATCTTTCCAATATTCAAAATACATCTTTCCACAGCATAATATGCAACATCCAAGATTCGTCTTTTTCTTTTTTGTAACAACATACAAAACATGTAAAAGACTCATACAAACACATTAACAACTGACATGGAAATTAAAAAAGCACTTACAAAAAAAAACATTACTATACATTGTGCATATATACCCCTGATGCACATACGTTACATGTAGACCGATCTACCTGCGAGCAGGTATGTGCTGCATCTTCTATCGGGATGCCATCCTTCTCCATAGTGCACGTGAGAGGATGCGTCTCAGATATATGTAGGTGTGCGTGAGAGCATGTATGAATGTGTGTCTCAGATATGTGTATGTGGGTACGTGTATCACGTAAGTATGTGTGTATGTCTCATACGTGTGTGTGTGTGCATCTCATTAAACAAACTTCTAAACAAATCAGTAGTTCCACTTTAAACAAAAATGTGTCACAGCTATACGTTCGCATAAAAGTATGTAATTTGATTTTCCTCATCAAGGCAAATTATCACAAAACTCTTTGAGGAAACAGTACAACATCTCACGCCGTCAAGATGCTGCCTTGACACCCCGCCAACGAGCTTCCTTAAAAGTGTTCACAGCTGCTCGGCGACTGACTTACTGCCAATAGCTAACCGCTCCCTCAGATCAGGCATTCTTCCACAGGCCTTGAAAACTGCAGTTATTAGGCCGCTTTACTAAAAAAAGATAATAGTAGCCTGGATGGTCTTGTAATTAGCAACTACAGACCCATATAAAATCTATCCGTTATAAAGTAAAATAATCGGAAAAGGTTGTCTACCAAACAACTTACCAACTTTTAACGAAATCTTTTAGGCAAATTCCAATCAGGTTTTCAACCCCAGCCATCGCAGCATCTGCTCTTATTTAAGGTTCTAAATGACATTAGCATGAAGGCAAGATGTCACTACTAGTGTTACTGGGTCTTAACCCTTTCACTGCCACACGACAGAAGGTTAGCCCTTTACTATCGCACAACCGACGGCGATGCTCCATCATTAGCATCATTAGCTCCGCAACACGCCAGTTTTCCAGGCTGCCAGTATGTAATTGAATTGAACTTGTGTCACTCCTCGTCTATAAATCACTTGCACCGCATCACGTCTGCTCCTCTGAAGGCTTTCTGTCTGACGCTCCATCATCAGGCCTGTCAACGCTGACTGGAGATTAATCAGCAACAACCACACGGTGACTAATATGGCGACGTTGTTCCATCCGCGTGTTGACGGTGAGTCTTCTTCTTCTTCTCTCGTTTTCCTTCAGAGCTGCGGCCTCTGAAGAGCGCCCCCGAGTGGCAGCAGATACTGGAGGCGGCGCGAGCCGACGGACGGGGAAACCCACTGCCCCTGGAGGTGTTCAAGGTGAGAGACGGGCGCACGCACACACGCACGCACGCACGCACGCACGCACGCACGCACGCACACGCACACACGCACACACGCACGCACGCACGCACGCACGCACGCACGCACGCACGCACGCACGCACGCGCGCACGCACACACACACTCACCCACCCACCCACCCACCCAACCACCCACCCACCCACCCACTCACTCACTCACTCACTCACTCACTCACTCACTCACTCACTCACTCACTCACTCACTCACTCACTCACTCACTCACTCACTACTCACTCAAACTACGGGTCGCGACCCAAAGTGGGGTCGTCGTGGGTAGGTGACAGTGGCAAGTAAAAAAAAAATTATAATAAAAATGTTTTTATGTTCCGGCAACATATTTTGGCTAAGTATGCCTTGTTTTATATAAATGTGTGTTGATAACATAGTGCTGTAATAAAGTGGTCTAATAAATATGCATGATCAAGTTCAACAACGTGTGCTTTTATTTAGATATTTCTTAATTCCACGTTGAAATTACGCGATACATTAAGTGGTGGGGTGTTGCCAAAAGAAAATCCTAAATAAAATGGGGTCATGGTATAAAAAAGTTTGAGAACCCCTGTTCTATACTATATATTATGCTACTATGCCTATACTACTATTATGCTGCTGCTATGTCTACACACTCAGAGTGAAGCACTCAGCTTCGACACCGCTAGACGAACAATGGCACCACTTACCCTGCCAGAGGTGACCCCCCCCCTCCTGTTGACTGTGTTGCACACAATTTGTACAAGTGTCAGCTTTTATGACTAAATGTAAATGTGATTCATATGATCTATGGGCGTGTACTGCAAATACCACTTGTTCAGGTGTGTTAGTGGTGGTATTCCTATTCCCGTATCCACAGCATGTATATTATTTACATATAACGTGTAAAAAACATGCATTGTTTAAAATAGAACACGTGACTTCACTGCTTATCAAACGTGGGTGTGTGTGTGTGTGTGTGTGTGTGTGTGTGTGTGTGTGTGTGTGTGTATGTATGTGCTCATGGCTAGATCTCTGTGTGAACAGTCCAGGCTAGATAAGCTGTTCAGTACCCACCCATACCGCTGTATTACAGTACGTGACGTCTATGTGTTTCTGTCTGGATTCCTCCGGTCTGATTAGTATAGTGAGCTACATAATTATACTGTAGCAAAGAACACAGCAGTCACATGACCTACACGCGTGTGTTTTTATTTGCATGCGTGTGTTCTCTCTGTATCCTTCTGATGTCCCTAAACAACCGCGTTGAACCGGCTACTGTATAACAGGATGTAATAGTGTAATAATAATAATATAATGGGATGTAGTTCGAATCTGTGAATTTGAATGAAGCGCTTTAAAGGGTTAGCCCCGCTTTGGTATTGCACTTTGTAGCGGTAGCAACCCCTCCCCCTATATATCTGCTGAAATCCAATCCACACATCGGGGGGGGGGGGGGGCGGGGGGGGGGGGGGGGGCGGGGGGGGGGGGGACACAAACCGTAAACAAAGAGCAGTGCCATGTTGTCATCAGGGTGACCGTTTGACGACTTTACGGATCTACCTTTTTAAAATGTGTGTAAAACGGTCGACTGTGGGCCTACTGTCCCATTTTTGCCCATTTAAACTTTTTCTTAATATTTTGTATTCTAGTTTAAATCCAGATGTAGTGATTCTTTGTGAAGGGGGGGGACTAGCAAAGTAAGATTGACGTTGTGCGGTGTAACTGTACCGTTGAACTGTGTGGTGTAACTGTACTGTTTAACTGTACGGTGTAGATTGATTGATTGATTGAATTGATTGAATTTATTTGACAATCAAAATGTGACAAATACAAATCCTTGGCTCCAGGACCACGGAGACCTGCCCAAGCACTCCTTCAGGACGGGGATGAAGCTGGAGATGGTGTCTCCGTGGGAGCCGCTTCGCATCTGTCCCGTCTCCGTCTCCAAGGTGAGCCGGTCTGTGTCTGTCTCGTCTCCGTCTCCAAGGTGAGCCGGTCTGTGTCTGTCTCGTCTCGTCTCCGTCTCCAAGGTGAGCCGGTCTGTGTCTGTCTCGTCTCGTCTCCGTCTCCAAGGTGAGCCGGTCTGTGTCTGTCTCGTCTCGTCTCCGTCTCCAAGGTGAGCCGGTCTGTGTCTTGTCTCGTCACCGAAACGCCAATTGATTTAACGTTATTAGCTTAGCGCCCTATAACTAGCTTTGCAGGAATTACCCCAGACCATTGCGGTATATAGTTCATATTCACGATGCTATAAAACGGGAACGTATTGATGAAAAAATAATTTCTTTATGGCATATTGAAGGGAAGGTTTATACTGTCAATTGACAATGACAATGGAAACATAGCAATAATAATATGAGAGCACTCACCTGCGACCACAATCATTGTTAGTTCGACTCCTGGTCACGCTGTTCGTTTTGGACTACGAAATGTCGAAATGTAAATATATTACTTATGGCTATCGCATAATAGTAGGGATGTTCGATATTGGCTTTTTTACCGATATCCGATATACCGATATTGTCAACCGATACTGATATATGCAGGGTTTCCCCCTAAAAAAAACCTGAATAATTTCAGCTAATTAACATTACATATCTCTTGTCGTGGAATCAACACAACATTATGCATACTTTTGACAATAAATAAAATGAGAATTTGTTCTTACTTGTTTGCCTGGGTAAATAAAGATTAAATAAATATGTTTTTTTTTTTTTTTTTTTTTACCGATACCGATAATTTCCGATATTACATTTTAATGCCAATATCGGTAGGCTGATAATATCGGACATCCCTACATAATAGTTTAGTTTTTTTGATAAAAGGAGACTCGTGGGTATCCATAGAACCCATTCAGATATCTTGAGGTCAGAGGTCAAGGGACTCCTTGAATGTACCCTAACTTTACACATTACTTAGCCCCCTCCCCGACAAGCTAACATGGTTCAGTTGGTCTAGTTTCATATGATAACAGTATCTTCACTCTAGCTGCGGCCCCTGGAAGACTGTCATTTGTGTTTTTATTATTATTATTATTATTATTTATTTATTTTATTTTTTGATCCACTTTTTCTCCCATTTTTCCATATTTTCTCCCATCCCAATTTCGTATCATCCAATTCAACCCTCCCCTGTCACGAACGCTGTTTCTTGCCTCCCACAAGCCGGCTGCAATGTGGACTAAGTCATACATAGCACAAGTCCCCTCCGGTACTTGAGGTAACAGCAGTCGCATCTTTTCACCTGCGCAGCTCGATCTCTCAGTGTCGAGGAGTAACGCGTGGGAGGCTCACGCTGCCCCCGACACTTCCTGATTCTACTGCGCAGGCGCACCAACCGACTTGTAGGAGTCGCTTGTTCACAACGTTCGATCCCCACCCTTCAGTTTTCCCTCCCCGTAATACGGCCAATGTGTATTACTGCGGACGACCAGCCAAACTGAAAAACAATGTGGAGAGCTGGATTCGAACACGCGAATCCTAGCGTCTCCACACTGGTGGCGAGTGCCTTGCCCACTACACCACCTAGCCGCCCTATTATTATTTATTTTTATGGGTTGAGCAAGTTCCATGACCCCATTGCAAAGTCCATTGTAGAGTTTCCAAAATATGTGGGTCAATCTGAAAATGAAGCTTTAAAATATATATATATATTGCTTAATGTTTACTCTTGTACATGATATATGAGATATGAAATCTGTATCCAACAGCAACACCATTGTGTAACAGTAATTATACTTAAAGGGGCAGTTCACGTTGCCAGAAGCCTATCTGATCCGTCACACACTGGGGCTGGGACTCCCAAAGCACTCAGAGCAGTGTGTGTTCTTCACGCTTCAGGGCAAATCGCTCTCATCAGAACATGTAAATAAAGTACTAATCGGCCGCAGGAAAAAAGGTAGCAGATCTTTATTGACTTAGCAGTTTCAGAATGTTCAGAATGTTACCTTTCAAAAAAGCCCAGAGTCATGCATGCGCTATAAGTATAAAGCTAAGCTTTGCAAAAAAGGTATGCAGTCGTCAAAAACAAAAATGGCCCAGTTTTTGCCTGATGCTTAACTCTTTCACGGCCACGCCTACCGCTCATCTCTACCGCTAGATGGCCAGCTTAAAATAGTTGTTTCCGCGGTGTTTCACTATGTTTGCAGGGCTGTGTGTGTGTTCTGTATTATAGCTGTGGAGACAATGGTGTGGTTCATTTGACAGACACTACTTGTAGTGCAACATGGAAGAAATTGTTTGTTTCTACACACTGTAGTTTGTAGTTTATTACACGCTAAACATTGCGCATTTTCAAGATAATCCAGTATTTTTTCATAGATTGCGAGATAAAACGTGTTACCGTAATTCCTCTAATAGTAACCGGTATTCAATTAAAACCCGGGTCTCTATTAATGACCGGGTGCGCTGTTGAGCTAAGCAATTATAAGCCGGCCTCCTAATACAAGCCAGGTATATTTTGTTATTGTTGTTATATGCTGGCCTGGCTGTGCAGTAAATACCATATAATGGTATGGTGTTAATGTTTACCAAGAGAGTAAGCCTACCTCAGAATTGTATAAAACGAAGTTATTATTATTATTATTATTATTATTATTATTATTATTATTATTATTATTATTATTATTATTATTATTATTATTATTATTATTATTATTATTATTATTATTATTATTATTATTCCAGTATTGTGATTGCACTATTTTACTTTATTTAACTTTTTTTGACCACCTGTAATTGCACTGTTTACTACCGTATTTCATACAGTACTTGGTTTCAATAAATGAACCCAGTACATTTTACTGGGTTCAAACTGACACAAAATGTTGATTTATTCATTATGATCGGTTTGAATATATATAGGCCTCTCTCTTATACAGGCCTCCTCCTAATACAAGCCTGGTATCAGCTACAGTTGAAACAAATACAAGCCGGGGTTACTATTAGAGGAATTATGGTATGTGCATTAAGCCCGAATCGTTCTGGTTGATTCCCTGAACCCCCAAATACTCCCAAATCAAAGGTATATAACATGTACATATATATGTATATATATATATATACATTCACAAAATCATCAAGGGGGGGGGGGGGGGGGGTCGTTTTAACTCAAAACTGTGATCGTGTTTGCTGAGCATGTTTTACGTCCGGTGAAACACAGAACTGTGATTGTTAGAAAAACACCTTTCAGGTTCGGTAAAATAGACATAGAATATACCTTACCTTAGCCAGAAGGTATTCCAAAAAGATTGATTCCAAGTGATCGCATCGCCATCGCGATTACCAGTGTATATGTTTCGATGGTAAAATACGCTTCGTCAATGGAATTTCGAGGCGATCAATGTGAATCTCTGTTCAAGCAGGAGGAAGAGCACATACCAAAAAATAAATAAAAAAGGTAACCGTGTATCCAGGCCAATTCCAGTTCAGACACAGACGATACTGCCACCTGGTGATATTCGATCGGCATTGCAATTCCAATTTATACAAGCGACCCAAGGATGGCTAGAATGACCCGGATGATGATTTAGAACAGGATCAGAGGAAAAAGATCAAAGGATCTAAAAGCGTAATATTACGTGTTTGGCGCCCAACGGTTGGCGAGCAAACATGTAATATCACGTGATTGGCCGTGAATGAGTTAAGAGGTTAAGGGGATAACTATACTGTATATGAAACGTTATACACTGTGTTATCTTCATTTTAGAGCAAATTGGTTTTTGCGGCTCCAGATGAATTTTATTTCGTGGGAGGCGGGAAAAATGTCTCTTTTGATAGTAAAGGTTGCTGACCCCTGTGTTAAGGTAACTGTGTGGTTAAGGTCTATCAGAAAGGTGTGTCTCTGTAATCTTGAGGTAAAGGCATTTGCCTCCCATGTGAGTGCCCCAGGTTCACTCCCCAGCAGGGGAACTCGTTAAAAGTTAAACGTTAAAAGTAAAAATTCTTTATTTATATAGTGCTTTTTTAGACACTCAAAGCGCTTTACAATGTAGGGTGGAAATTGCCTCCTTCACAATATGTAATATATGTACTTATTACACACATACGTGCACGTTTTCAACACGATACGTAAATATGTTACTTATTGCCATAACATAATGTACAATATGTACCTTTTTTCCTGTGGTCGATTAGTACTTTATTTACACATTTTAAGCGAGATCGGGCTGTTCAACAAACATGTTGTACTTCTAAAGGCCCTCCCATAGTCGAGCAGACTGTACACAGAGCAGACTCCGCGGAGGTCCGCGCGGCTCTTTGAGCTTTGATCTCAGCGGACAGCAGACCCACAGGTGCGAAGCTCCTATTTTCTGACGCGCGGACGTCCGCGCCGCTGACTTGGTGTCACACAAAACGCTGCTCGGCGTTTTGGTCGACATCGAACTGCATTTAATGTGACGCCGATCTGCATTTTACTCTGACCACTCGCTCCGTGCCAAGAGAGATGTTTGAATGGCTTTTCTAAATGAAGTGTGTAAAATTGCCAGTTTTATTTCGAAATATTGGAAACAGAGATAACATAGAATGTTATCTCCGTTTCCAATATTTTGAAATAAAACTGGTGCTTTTATTTCATGCAATGCGTGTTTGTCATTTCAGCACCACGCGCTGTCCACCTCAAGCCTATACGGTACATTGCATCTCGCTGCCTATGTACCTGTTATTCAAGTGTGTAAAACTGCCCGTTTTATTATCAAAATATTGGAAACGGAGATAACATGACAGAAGTTGAACAGCGTGGGGACAATTGTGTAAACTGGCGGGTGACATGTAGGAAATTGGTCCGCGGAGGTCCGCTCGACTATGAAAGCTCAAAGAGTCCAGTGGACATCCGCTGACTCCAGTCCGTGTACAGTCTGCTCGACTATGGGAGCACCTTAACGTCTGAACAACCAAAACCCTGGTGCATGGACTGAGAGGACTCCCCGATAGTGACTCATCAGATTTGCCTTTTAAAAATGTGCACTATCCCTTTAAATATTCCCTGTTCTATGTAATGTGAGCTTTAGTTTTTACTTACATTAGTGACCCTTTTATAAATAGGAGTATGTAGTATAAATATCTATGATCATATCTTATAAATAGGAGTATGTAGTATACATATCTATGATCATATCTTATAAATAGGAGTATGTAGTATACATATCTATGATCATATCTTATAAATAGGAGTATGTAGTATAAATATCTATGATCATATCTTATAAATAGGAGTATGTAGTATACATATCTATGATCATATCTTATAAATAGGAGTATGTAGTATAAATATCTATGATCATATCTCATCCTTGCCGTGGGTCGTTCAGTATGGAGGCTCAGTTGTCTTGTATTGTATTAGATCAAGTACAGTACAAGGAAAATAAGTTTGGCATGACTAGTAAGAGTAGGATATGTACAGTTAAAGGATCTTATCTTATGTTTTATCGATACTTGGCGTCCGTGTGTCGATACAATATCGCCACGCTAAATATTACGATACTGTGCTGTATCAATTCCCCTCCCCCCACCCATAATATTGAACAGTAGGTTCTTAAAGTGTAGTGTGTGAGTAGGGTGAGTAGCACCAGTGGCAGTTACAGTAACTACAGTATATAACCAGACCTGCAAACTGATAAGAGGTGAAAAAGGTGACCAAACCCATGTAGCGGTGTGGGGGCGTGAAGAAAACCGTTGTGATTTTAACATGTAAACGAAACACTCGGAGAAGAAAATAAAGGGGAAAAGAAGACGACCCGTATCCGTGTCTGACGGCACTACGATTACATGTTCATATCATAATATCATAACGCAGACTAACTTTTTTGCTAACACACTGACTCTGCTTGGGGGGGCGCTAAATTAATCGCCCTTTAGGCATCATATTTTAAGACGCTGATTGGCTAAATTTACGTTTCTAGGTGCATTTATTCTAGGTGCAAGATACTCAACACTTTATGAACATTGTTACTCAGCTGATAGAGTCGTGCCCTTCCTTCCTGATGACTTGTCGTACAGAACTTGTAAGTCGCTTTGGATAAAAGCGTTTCAGCTAAATGACTAAATGTAAATGTAACATTTATTTTGCTATGTCATTTTTCAATTGGCTGCGTTGCGCCCTGACTGGGCCGCTGTGTCTAGAAGAGAGAGGGGATGAACAGGAAGCACACACAATGATTCATATTGTAAATATTACACGTTATTGTGCATTTTAAACAAAACATACTTAAAATGAGTAATTATTATTTATAAAAAAAATATATATAATATTTTTAGCGGTTGAAATCTACTATTATAGAAAAATCCCAAACCACTTTCCACCAGGGGGGGTGGTGCCCGAGCGCCTTCTAGTGACCAGCCGCCATGGGGGGCAGCGCCTTCTACAGGGGGGGGGGGGGGGGCAGCACCAGAGCGCCTTCTACAGGGGGGGTGGCGCCCGAGCCCCTTCTAGTGGCCAGCCGCCACGGGGGGGGGGGGGGCAGCACCAGCGCGCCTTCTACAGGGGGGTGGCGCCCGAGCGCCTTCTAGTGACCAGCCGCCACAGGGGGGCAGCACTGATGGACTCCGCACGCTTACCCACCACTCCTCTCTCTCCGCAGGTCTACAACGACAACTTCTTCCAGGTGACGCTGGTCGACCTCTCTCCCGAGGCCACTCCCCCCCGGTCCGCCGTGTCCCACTGTGATTCGCCCGGCCTCCTGCCCGTCCAGTGGTGTCTGAAGAACGGGGTCTCCCTGGAGCGGCCGCAGGGCCACCAGGCGCAGGACTTCGACTGGGCCGACCACCTGAAGCAGAGCGGGGCCGAGGCCGCGCCCGACGCCTGCTTCCCCGACGTGAGACGACCGCCGTGTTGTTTTCTGACCGGACTAGAATGTCAGGGCCCGGGTCCACCTGCCTCATATTTATGACCGCACGCGTCTTTTTTCAATGTATCCCAATGGGGAGAGAGCGTATGCGGCCGCATGCGCCGCCTATAGGAAGTGCGCTGCAGTCGGCTTCTTTTTTCAGCTTTTTTGTTGTGCGGCCGAAAGTTGAAACTTTGTGAACTTTCAGAGCGATGCGCTGAGCTCATTTTCAGACGACCAATCACAGCCATTCATATCTACCACTCTGTTTGTAACCTGACACCGGAGCTGCCTGCCTGTCTTGGCTGTCTCCCACAGTAGACGGGCCATTGAGATTCGCGACAAAGCACAAATACACTAATAATAATAACTACACGAATACACTACTAAAAAGCTAATAAAAAGCAAAGGGCGAACTGTGGTGTCAGGCAATAACAATATATATATAATTAATATACAATAAAGTGTATTAAAATATGCTATAATATGTGCAG